>NW_006775554.1:2661939-2687739 GCF_000442215.2 Lipotes vexillifer
ACCTTTGGAAGGGAAGGATGTTCTCTCCTACTTCTCAGGTCTAGTGAAACATCCCCGTGCAAGGCTTCACGAATGGAGGGGAAGAGCTCCTGGGCTGTTGCAGGCTTTCTTCATCTCAAAGGGAGCAGAGATCTCATTAAACCTGTAGGATCTTGTCCTCTCCTTTGAAGCCAAGCAGGCAGCTTTGGGTTACTCAAAAATTAAAATGATTTGGAGGTTACTGCCCACTATCCCTTCCAGTTTCAGCTTAAAGGTGACTTTCTTAGGGAGCGCCCTCCTGACTCCATGCACTAGGTTAACTCCCCCTGCCACACACTCTCTGAACTGGTCAGGACCTTTTCCCTTGCAAGGAGCAGGTACTCAAATCAAACTTGTTTAAGCAGAAAGGGAATTTCTCGAGTCATGAGATTAAGAAGACCATGTAGCACTCATGGATAGAACCATGGTGGGTACGGGTGCCGAAGATCTGTCGTGCAGTTTGTCTGCCTTTCATCTCTCCTTGCCATTGCTGCTACTGCTGCCTCTTCCCCCCGCTCCTCCTCCTTCCCCCTCCTCTTCCTCCTCCTCTTTTTCTTTTTTCTTTCCTTCCTTCCTCCCTCTTTCCTTTTTTCCCTCCTTTCTCCCTTTCTTCCTTTTTTAAAAAACATGTTTTTAGCACTTTGTACCGCTGAAGTTCTAGTTCTAGTTTACAGTAATCTTACAGCCCACAGTCATGGAGGCAGCAAGTATATCTTTCTCCCAGATCCATGTGTCAAACTTCAGAGAAGATGCAAATTGATCTTTCTCGCATCAAATGCCCATCCGTGTACCAATCTTTGTAACCAGGGGAATGGGGTACTGGCAATCCATACTTGGATAACCTGTCTAGCTCATATGTTCACCCCAGATCACACAGAAGAATGTTTTGTCATCTGGAAAGAAGGGTTCTGTTGTCCAAAGAGGGAAGTAAGGGTGCTGAACATACAAAACAACAGTAACCATTTTCATCAGACCCAGTACTTGCTAGCTTCGGGCCCCCTTACTTGCATGGGCATTTTTTAAATTTGCAAAAGTAAACTACTGTAAGTGCAATCCATTAAGACTCATGTCTCTCTCCACTGTGACTTGCTCTCTCCATCGCATTTCCTTCACATTGAGTAGCACTGAAGAAACCTCAGGCAGTTTTCTGTAACTAAGTAGAAGTTAAGTCAGGGATGCATTTTAGTTTATGGTTAATGAGATATATTTATGTAGCTTGCAGTTACTTACGCACATGGTTAAATTGTTGCTAGCAATCCCATGATAAAAATGACTTTCGGGTATACTTCTACTGCCTACTGTGCCAACTCATGGGGTGATGTGGCATGACAGTGCAGAGCCAAGACTGAACCCATATTTGGAATGTGCCCTTCAGTACCTGGCACCAGAATTATATGGGCAATGGATGAGAAGCCAAGTTTGAAATGTGCACAGCCAAAAGCTCTTCTATAGAAGAGTCTTCCAAATCTTATAGCTCACATATAAAAGCAACTGAATAGAGGTCTTCCAACTTAGGACAAAAAATTTTCAAATTTTACTTAACATACCAGTAAAAAATGGTGAAGCTTAAAGAAACAATTAATTAAAAAATTAATTTTAATCAACCATCCTAGAAGAAATACTAAATTATCCTGCTAGTCTCTCCAAAGAAAATTATGTTACAAAATTGTCTTTATACAAAGAAGCAATCGAAAAGTTTGAGGTCAAATACCTGGGGAAATAAATATAAATATTATAATATTTTTCCCTGGATTTTGTGGTTTGTGGTATATGTCAGTTTTTTGTTTTAATTTGTAATTTGTTGTGATTTCTTTACTCATTCTTAATACATATTTACTTTATGCTTTGGAGACAGTAATGCAATATAACATTTACTGAGTACTTGTTCCCCTGCCAGACACTGATTTTTGCTTTTGTTTAGAATTTATTTTTTTTAATTAATTGTTATTGGAGTATAGTTGCTTTACAATGTTGTGTTAGCTTCTACTGTACAGCAAAGTGAATCAGCTATACGTACACATATATCTCCATTTTTTGGATTTCCTTCCCATTTAGGTCACCACAGAGCACTGAGTAGAGTTCCCTGAGCTATACAGTAGCTTCTCATTAGTTATCTATTTTACACATAACGTCAATAGTGTATATATGTCAATCCCAATCTCCCTAGAATTTATTTTTTAATTTACATATATATTTTTGGCATATAGTTCTGAGTTTGACAAGTATATAGGTATTTACTTTTGCATCTAATTTTGTACTTGTAATTTTGTATTTTTTTTAGGGGACACTCCCTCCTCCCCAAATTATATAGGCTTCCAGCCCCACAAAAGTTGAGCTTGCTTTGCTCAACTTCCTCATTTATTATCTAGCTTTCTTGTTAGACTCTAAGCTTGGGCATTGTCTATTTTCCTCATTCCACTTAAGCCAGCATCTACTACAGTGCCTGGCATATAGAAGGTGTTCAATGTGTACATAAGGGAAATTGTGGGAATACAGTTCTTAGCAAACTCCTCAATCCTGGGACATATGCAATGCCTGTTGTGAGGAGTTTGGCATCGCTTGGGCCACTGTGACGTGTTCCTAGGAATACCTACCAATGTTTCTGTGGTCCCGTAGGTTGCTGTGCTTTCTTATTCTCTTCTGCTATTTTTCTACCTGTAGGGTTCAATATCCACCTATCAGGTCTTATTTTCTCCAGCCTTAGTTGGCAAAATTGGAATTTTACCTTGGTCCTTCTTCCTGAATTTCTGCTCAGGCCATTTAGGGTCCCAGTTTTCTCTCTAAGTCTGGAGGCCTGATTCTGAATTCTAGCCCCATGGACTGGTTTCATAATCTTGGCCCAATCTCCTTGGTGTTCATTGCACTCCTGTCTTTATTTCTAAAATGTGTTCTCTGTGGAGGCCCAGACTTAGGGAACTTGTTTGGGCTTCTTATCATTTCTTGAATCCGTGATTAATTAATTCCTTCAACAAATTTTTATTGTATACTATGAGCCAGGTAGTGTGCTTAGGTGGACAAAACAAAAATTATCCTTGACTCCACAGATTCTTCAATCTAGACTGGGCTGGGTGAGGAGAGAGAGACAGAGAGAGGAAACAAGTATCTAAACCGACAGATGAAACTATTACAAGTTATGATAAATGCTGTAAAGACGATAACCATGACACTGAGATAAAGAATAATTGAGCAAAAAGGGGGTGTGTGTGGCCAGAGATAGTGACTCTGAACAGGAGACCAGACCCGAGACCCAAGGGATGAGAAGATGTCAGCCACGTGACCAGTGGAGAAAGTACATTCTGGACAGAGGGAGCAAACTGCATGAAGATATCTAGGTAGGGGAGGGCTTTGTGGGCCTGAGGAACTGATTAAGGCCAGTCTGGGGAGAGGATGGTGTTGGAGGGAAGATGAGGTTGCAGATAGGGGCCAAATGGTACAGGGCATTTAGACCTTGATAAAGACTTTGGATTTTCTTTTCTCGTTTCATGGTAAACCTTTAAGGGTTTAAGCAGGGAAGAGACCTGATAGGATTTATGTTTTGAGAAGATCCTCCTGCCTAGTGGAGAATAGGTTCTAGGGCAGGGCTGCCCCTAGCATCACCCCAGTGGGTACCCTTTATGTAGACTGCACTGTGAATGGTACCCCCTGGGGTTGGACCTTGGCAGTAGCCCTTCTAAAAAGGCAGGAGTGGAAAGGGAAGACCATTTCAGGCAGTGGTTCTCCACTCGGGCTGCATGTTACACTCCCCTGGGGCGGGGGTAGTTTCCAAAGAACACTGATGCCCAGCTGCATCTCCACCCCCAGGCTATTTAAAATCAGAACCTGTGGGAGTGGGGCCCAGGAGTCAGTGTGCAGCCAGCGTTGAGAACCGCTGCTTTGGAAGAGGCTGTCACAGCAGCCCAGGCAGGAGATGATGACCATCTGGACCGGAACAGTGGCAATAAAGAGTGGAATTTGAGATATATTTTTGAACAGAATAGACAGACTCGGCTGAATGTGGAGAGGGGATGAATGGGAAGAAACAAGGATTACTCTCAGGTTTCTGGCTTGGGCAATTTTAGCAATACAGTAAGTTCCCTGCATTCAAACGAGGTCCGTTCTGAGAGCACGTTCATAAGTCCAATTTGTTCGTAAGTCCAACAAAGTTAGCCTAGGTACCCAACTAACACTATTGGCTATATAGTATTGTACTGTAATAGGTTTATAATACTTTTCACACAAATAATACATAAAAAATAAAGAAAACAGTTTTAATCTTACAGTACAGTACCTTGAAAAGTACAGTAGTACAGTACAACAGCTGGCATACAGGAGCTGGCATCAAGTGAACAGGCAAGAAGCGTTACTGGCTGGAGGAGGGAGAGGAGGTGGGAGACGGTACAGTGAAGGATCCTCAGCAATAGGAGACGGAGGGCGAGCTGCAATGTCACTCACGCATGACGTTGATGGAACGCATGTTCACATCTTTGAAATTTCGCAAATTGAAGGTTCATATGTAGGGGACTTACTGTAGTTCTCAAACTCTAGCATGCTTCAGAAACACCGGGAAGGCTTGTTAGAACACAGATTGCTGTACCCCACCTCCAGAGTTTCTGATTCTGGTTGGGGTTTGAGAATTTGCGTCTTGAATATGTTCCCAGGTGATATTGTCAATCCAGGGACTGTTTTTAGCCCAAGAGGAGAGCTTTTAAAATGCCCAATCAGGCCACATACCAATGAATTAAATCAGAATCCCTGGGTGTGGGATCCAGACACTAGTACTTTGGAATCACTTGGGAGCTTGTTTAATACACTTAAGTCCAGCCAATCCCCAGATTTTGAGTTAATTGGTCTGGGGTAGGGCTTGGAAACCGATATTTTAAAAGCTCCCTCAGAATTCTTCTAATCACATGTCACAGCTTTGAAAGCCAGAGCACCAAGTGGGTGGTGATGTCATGTGCTGATGTAGGTACAGGTGTTCTCTCCAACTCTCCACCATGGTTTCAGAAGTCACCTACCTCAGAGGAGCTCACTGTCACTGCCCTAGACATATGAGGTTCTTAAAACATCTGGACCAAAAGACAGAGCTCCCTCCTTTTCCTTTCTTGCTGTAAACACATGATGTACAATCCCCAGGGAACCAGTTGTTAACTCAGTCCCCAGAGAATACAATAGAAAGTGTCACTATTTAGGAATAGCTGTGCCCCATTGCATCCTCTGTGCCTAGCACAGTGCCTGAGCCACAATAAGCATTAAATATATATTTATTGATCAAATATAAAAATGAAAACTTTATGAAAAATGAAAAAAGTTCAGGAGCTTTGGAACTTTAAATATTAGCACTCACCAACGAGTTCCATAAATCTCTATGCTGGTTGTGAAACTGAGATTTTGATGTGGGTCCCACTGCAACACATTCAGGTGAAGTCAACATCGACCCAACAGCTTCCAGGCCACGAGGAAACAGACAAGCTTGCAGAACCCTTGAGGAGTTTCAGGGGGGTTGTCTTGTCAGGGAGAACACATCCTCATGGTATCTCTAATATAAGAGGCCAGGTGCCACATGCTGTGATATGTTCTCCATCAAGGCATTCATATGATGCAGCCAATGAATTCACAACCACCATCCAGGTTATGCAAGAAATGTCACTCTTTATTTGATTAAGTTCCACGCTGAGCCAGCAACCTGCTTAGCTGGTGGGAAAATCTCTGTTCTCTTTATTGAGAGTCACTTTACTCTTGTGACTTGCCCTGTGGGCATGGGGTTTTAGGTGGAGTAAAGTATTTCGGGAGGTTCTTTCTAGTCTTAGTCCATACTCTTTACCTGTAATAATAAGCCCACGTGGCACCTTGCAATTGGGACGTTCCGCCTCGATTCTGTGCCTGGGCATGAAAAACTTCACTGGGGCTGAATGTCTGGGTGTGTCCAAGGCCCAGCCTGGCTGAGTGTAACACACACAGTCCTACCAAGTCTTTCAGGCTCTGTGGGGCTGTGGATTAATAATCCCACTACTAAGGATCCCATCTCTTTCTTTTTGTGGTGGAATCTCTCTCCTCTCAGCTTTTCCTCTTACTCACCATCCTTGGGCAAACACCATTCTCCCATCCTCCTCCAGGATGCCCACCATCATCTTCCTGGTGTTCTTAGGTTTTCACAAAGGCCAGAGAGAGATGTTGTCCTTCAGGAACTTTGACTTTCTTCTCTGAAAACACTTTGAAGAAAGACAAAACAAAGGCCTGGCTACCTTCTTAGACTAAGAGAGGGAGAAGTTCAGATTCCAAAGCACAAATGCACTCTTGTTCTTGTAATTCTTCAACACATTAACATCTCAATAAATTATCTTGCCACAATGGTAATTTGGAATAGTATATATCTCCGGGCATCAAACCATTCTAGATGTCAGTGTCGTTTAATTTCCCAGGTTTTCTGTGGCTATGGGTGTGGGGATAGCCTCTGAATCCCCTTGACTCTGTCAGTAACGAGATCTCTGGTGACCTGGAAAACTTCTTGCAAACAGAACAGTCACAAATCTTCACAGGTAAACATCTGCACAGCTCTGTGGATTGGTCTGGAAGCTTTCTCTTAACATTAAATTGGCATTTCATCAGAACATCACTTACTAGTCAGAAGTGTTCCTATTCAAAGGCAATACAATCTAATTCTCTCTGCAAAATAGGCCAGATTACACTGATGGATCTCTCTAGAGGGAAGATTTATCCGAATTTGAGTGTCATTAGTAAATGTGGCTCGAATAAACATTTCCTGGGTACCAAGGGCCGAGGACTCAAGGAGAGAAATATCCTCAAGGAACTCAGTTTAAGGGGGAAATAGCCACACAATTTTTAAAATATGAGGTGATAAAATATGAATAAAAGGCTCTGGTGCATAGTGGAAGAGCCAATAGAAAATTCATAGAAGAAATGACCTTTGATCTGGGTTGTGAAGGACACATGAATATTTTTCAGGTGGGGATGAGAGGGAGGGCATTCCAGCAAGGAGAGCAGCCAGAGCAGAGGGACCAGGGCAGAGCTCTGCACACTCCGTGAGGCGGGGTGGACGAGCGTTTGTGTGCACCAGGGTGAGCATTGGGAAGTGAGGAGCAGGGGATGGTCGGAGGTGGTTTTCAGGAGGAGAGCAGGGAGTGTAAGAAGTTTCTCTAAATCTGTTACCAAAAGTGGGGTCTGGCTGCTCGCCACTCTAAAGCCAGCACTTGAGAGGTGAGGTTGGTGGAAAGGAAAGTTTGCTGTCTTCTGGAGGCCAGCAGCTGGGGGCGGGGTGGGGTGGGAAGGCTGAACTCATGTCCAAAGGCCAAATCCCCGCTGACAATCAGTGGGCAAGAGCTTTTAAAGGGGAGCTTCAGGGGTGTAGAGGTGGAGGGAAGAGGCTCCATGCAGAAACAGCAGTCAGCTCTGACAGTCATCTTGAAATTGGTCCTGTGGTGCTCTGACCAGCATCATTTGACTGTTCTAAGTACAGTTAATCTTCAGTCCTGGGGTCGGTTTGTTCCCATTTCCTTGAGGCCAATTCTCGGAATTGTGGCAGCTGATGTCATGGCTACAGACTGATCATCATGGAGTTAACTTCCTCCACCTGGTACGGGTTTCAGTATCTACAAGGCAGCTCACGGGATAGGGCTCAGAATAGTACCTATAGCCCTTGAGGAGGAACTAAAGGTCCTTGACTTTGTTAATGACTAAACTATTATTATTACGTCCTGTTTGACTGCTTTCCTTTGCTTCTGTGTTTTCTCACTTCTCTGATTAAAATTATTCTTTGGCTAAAGTTTTTCTACAGACAAAAGACAAGTGGAGGACATGGCAGGGAAGGACCACAGGGTCCTGCTCTCTTTCAGATTGAACCTAGTTTTATGACTGACATGTAAATCTTTTGTGTAGTTTCTCAAATAATGCTATCAGTAAGACAATGACTACTATGACTGCTACTGTTACTACTGCTATAGAGCTAGTGTTTGTTGCTCTCTTACTAGGTCTGAAGTTGACTGTATTTTAGGGATTGTCTTACTTGATCCTACCGTCTCGATGAGTAGTTCTCCTATAATCCTCGTTTTATAAATGTTGTTCTCCATATTCTCACATGTTACTTTCTGTTCTGGCTAATATTCCAGATGCCTAAGAAGCTCATGTGTTTCTGTGTGACTGGCTTATTTCTTCAGTCATACAGTTTTTGTTCTTGTTTTTAATTTTTTTTTTTTTTTAGAAGATCAAAAGCCCTGTTTTGAGGCAAAATGAAGTTGCCTGGCATGGTGTCCCCTTACATCTGTTGCTATACCACTGGATGTTTTGACCTCACCATTTTGACCCCTCTGTTTTGACTTTGGGAACACTTGTTCCTGCTCTTTTGACCCTGAGAACATTTTGAATCCAAGACTTGTAATTAGAATCATATCAACTCAGATGGACTTTCCATTCAGAAAGTGTTTTCCGCAGTAAATTCCATTAAGCCAATTTAATCCCTTGATCAATTTTCTCCATAGCAGTTAAACCATTTCCAAAAATGTTAACTCTTACTAAAATTATTTTCATTTGGATCAATTATTTTCCATTTAAAATTTGAAACAAAATTTGATGTATTGATTAGGCATTATCCAAGCAAATTTTATTGATTCTGGCTTCTACTTTGTGTAATAGTCCTTATTTCTATTAAGTCTATTTTTCTCCCTGGGTCAAAATATACAAATCTAATTTTTTTAAAAAACAAAATTTGATTCTTCTGTCAATTTGTAGTCAGTAACAAGTTGTGTTTTGTGGTTTTCACTGTTATCAGTTTTATTTAGCATTGATTATTTATACCAGTAATTTAAAAATCAACCCATCACAAACTGAATTAAAATAATGATGCTTTCTATCTCTTATTCACAGGAAATTGTGAAAAATGTTCTGTGCACATGTGTATGAAAGAAAAAAAGATTAAAGAGAGAGAGGAACAGAGTATGAGGAGGACGAAAGAGACAGAGATAGAAATAGAGATGTAGAGAGAAAGCCATAGATGGAAGTGAGACCTAGCAACTGAGAGAGAGAGGAAAAGAGAGTTTGAGAGGGAGATTGGTTGAGAGAGAGGAATGTTGTTTGCTAAGCTTTCAAAACTTTGTCAGAATTTAAATGTCCATGGGGGTCAAAATGTCAGGATATGAGAGCAGTGTTTGCTATTGATCAGTGATGGAGAGTAAGGTCATCCTGAGCAGAGGAGCTGAGGTCCTCATTAGCCTTAGGGAGGAGCATGGAGGAAAGGTCTGAAGCCAGCAAGAGTATCCAGAGAGCAGTATGCAAGGCACTGCTTGACAGTATGGCTCTCCAGATTCACTACAAAAATACAGACTACTAGGCAATGCCAACCTGATATCCCAAGTCACTTGAAATAACCTGCAGCTGAGAGTCGTGGACTCCTGTTGTCTTTAGCATTTTCAAGATGAGAGGCCATTGGTGTGGATTTACATTGTATCTTACAAATCCAGTAGAAAAGAGGGCTGGTGCCTTCCAGAACCTCATTTTCAATGACTGTCCATTTCCTATTGGATGAAGTTCAACTTCTGTTAACACAGAATACTAGATCCTTCACAATCTGGTTGGTGTCCGCCTCGCAAGCATCCATGCCAGTGGACACTTCACTTAGGCTGCTCCGAATGTTTACTGTTCACAGAGCACTATGATGCCTTCTTGTTCTCTCCATGTTAGTTTTGTCTGGAATTCCGTTTCCTGCTCTTCGGCCTGGAAAACGCATACATATCCTTCTGAGCCCTTCTTGAATGGGTTCTTTCTTCTGTGAATTAGGTAGAGGGTGGAAGAGACGTGGTGGTGGGGGTACTGTTTTGAATGTGAAGCACAGGGGAGTGACTGGGGCACAGTGTGTGCTGGGGGCAGAGAGGGGCTTGGAGGTGATCCAGGACTAGGAGGGGAACTAAGAGAAACAGGCAGCTGGGAGGGATTTGGGACATAGTGAGGTCTGAAGGAGATTGGGGGAGATGTAGACTTAGACTTGGAGGACGTTACAGAGAATGTGAGGGGAGGGAGGATGTGAAGAATTAGGTGTGACTAGAGGTAGCTGGAAGGCAGTAGAGGTCGGGGCTGGGGAGAGTCAGTTGTGCACACCTCTGTCCTCTATAGCACCCCATGAAGACCCTAATACAGCACTGAACACATTGGGTACTGGATGCTGTGTCACTTGCCTTCCGTAATCTGTGAGCTCCTCTCCCAGCCCTGGGCCATGGTTGGGAGAAGTGTGCAATGACTGAGCCTCCATCCCCATGGGAGAAACTCTCTGTAAAGAAGGAATGAGCTGGGAGGCAGTACCCCCACCCTCCACCCAGTCTTTAGGAGGTACCTGCTCATCTTTCCGCAAGAGTCTCTACCACATCACTAAGCTATGCTGTTAAAGCACCAGAAGACCACTAGTTCTGATTCACATTCCCCCCAGCATTCTTCTCCATGGCACCTGTTCATCTCCCTCCCTGGGTAGAACCCAGGTTGTGAAACTGGAGGTCTTTACCTGAATTTTCTCTTGAACTTAAGATCAATTCGTTAGGTTCTCTGCCTGGGCTCTGTCCTGGGCTGAAGGTGAAGATCATTTGCTAAAAGTTAGGAGCTAGGTTGAAAGAGAAACGTAAAGTGAATTCACCTAATAGGGACATTTGGAGGAAAAAGTGTCTGTGATTCTCTTATGAACTGCTGCATGTGACTTGTGTGACCTTGTGTAAGCCGTTTGATCTGTCTGAGCCTGAGTTTCTACATCTTCAAAATGGGGATCAAATAGCTATCTTGTAGAGCTGTTGTAATAAGTAAATGTGTTATGGTACATTTAATGTTTATTTTTTCTATTTAGATTCTAATACTGTTTCAATTGATTTTTCTGTCTGGTTTAAGGTTGGAATTTAACTTAATTTTTTCCTGAATGAATAGAAAATTGTACAAAACACCTTTTATTGAATAACCCCCTCTTGCCTTCATCAATGAGAAATTCCATTTTTACCATACACTGAATTCTGATCTGTCCATTTCTGGGCACTCAAATTGTGTTCTGTTAATCCACTGGCCTACTCCTGGGCTAGTGTCTTACTGTTTTAGTCTTGCGGTTTCACAATCTGTTGTGATGTGTGGTCCTCTATCATTGTTCTCCTATTACAAGATTTTCTTGGGCTGTTCTTAGGCGTGTGTTTTCCCCCCCTAGATGAAGGTTCTTATCGAGTTACTAAATTTTTGATTTGGAAAATACAGTTTTTAAAAAAGTGATCTAGCTGCTTTTTAAATGTAACACCATTTTTACTTGAAAGAACAATGACAGATAAATGATGGTTATTCAGATATGGGTATTTCCTGAGAATGAATGAAGTGAGTCTATAACTTTAAGGAAGTCAACTGACAGTATTGCAGATGCTCAAGTTCATCCTCCAGGAGAAAATTACAGTTTCAGAAAACGTGTATGTGCCACCCACCATGAGCTCAACAGCTTCCCAATTCTTAAAGACATTTCTGATGAAATGGGTGATATTAACTGATGCAATTTAAAAAATGTTGCATAATGAAATGCATCACCTTTTGGAAGTTCTGCAAAGCTCAGTGAACCAATAATTTCCAAATGAGCAATGCATGATGTTGCAAAGTCATGCAAGTAAAAGACCCATCAAAATATATGATTTACCAATGTATTTTAATGTGGCAGAATATGAAAAGTTCGTTGATAGGATTTCATAGCCTGTATTGCAAATAACCCTTAAGAAAATAAGCGCTTGTCAAGTTTGGGGATTGTTTCAAAGAAGAATATCCATAATTATCTGAAAACATTGTTACAATACTATTCTCTTTTCAGTTACACATCTGTGTGAGGCTGGATTTTCCTTATTACTTCAACCAAATCAACATATCACAGAAGACTGAATGCAAAAGCAGGTAAGAGAATCCAGCTCTTTTCTATTAAGTCATATGTTAAAAAGATGTACAAAAAATATGCAAAACAATACCACTCTTCTTGCTAAATGTTTTGTTTTGGAACAAACTATTCTATATATTTATTTGTTTTATTATTTTATTCTTCATATTTTATTATATTACCATGTAATGAATTAATTATTTTTAAGTGAACAAATAGATTAAAATTTTAAAAAATTTTACTTTAATTTCTAATGTGGTAAAATTTGCTACTTGTAATACACACAAACAGATTTCTCTAGGACTGTAAAGGGATCCTGAGGCCAAAGTTTGAGAACTACTGGTCGAGGCTATGCTGCTGTCCACCAGGCCATGAGCTGCAGATGGCATCGCTAAAAATGTGGAAACAGCCTGGGTCCCTGAAAAGATCCCTACAACTCACATTGGATTGTTATATAAATGAGAAATAAACCTTCACTGTGTTAAGCCCCTTAGGTTTGGTAGTATAGCCTAGCCTAACCTGCCTAACGCACACACTCAGATCTGCGCTTTAGGGAGATCATTTCGGAGGTGGTGTGAAGGATTGGTTTGGGATGGAGATGAGGATTCAGGATGCAACTGAAAACAGGGAAATGAATTGTGAAGTCATTTCAGTGGTCCAGTCCAAGGTCTGAACTGAGGCTATGGTAGAAGGCTACAGAGAGGGAGGAACAGCTATAAGATGCATCAAAGACAGAATTAGCTGTATTTGGTTAGCAGTTGTGGGGAGGTAGGAGGAGAAGGCAGAGAAGTCTTAAGAGGTTGAATTTTGGTCCCGGTGGAAATAGTGAAATTATTTATGAGATCAGTAACTCAGTATGCCTAGAAGAAATTTTATGTGTTTTGAAGGGAAAGGAAATGATGATTTCCATTTGAACACTTGAGTTTGTGTTGCCTCTGGGCCATGCAGAGATAAGAATAACAAACACTTAGGTGGTTCTTACTATGTGCTATGCATTATTTTAGGCACCAAACATACTAACTCATTTAAAATACACAACAATCTTAAGGAGGTACTCATATTCTTCCTACTTTATAGTTATGGGAGACTGAGGCATGGGAGTGAAGTGATTCATCCAAGTGAAGTGATCACCCAGCTAGTAAGTGACAGACTGGTGATTGACACCCAAGCACTTGGGTGCTTAGACATTATTGTGTTATTTAGACATTATGTTATTCTGTCTCCTTATGTTATTCTATCATTACGTTATTCTATCTCTGGATGCTCAGTAGCTAGTTAATAATCTGAGTCCTGGGTTCACAGAGAGTTCTGGGTTGTTCCAAACATTAGATTGTATATTTTTAAATTCCATCAGAAAGTCACTTATGTCAGCAAGGATAATACTTTCCACTTTCCCTCTGTCTGGCCACATCAGGAGCAGCAGGATTGAGTTAACTCCGCTAAACAGTCCTAGCCTGATGGCCCATCTGAAGGTATGGCAACTCCTGTTAGATTTCCCCACTTCACAGAAGGAGAACCTAGCCTATTACAAGCTGGCTCAGAGGACCATGCCTTTAAAACAAACAGGGGAATGTCTGTGAAAGAATGGGGGTAGCCACCAGGGTTTTCCAAGAACTGCAAGGATTCATCTTTCCTGAGTTGTCTTCTAGACTCTGGATGAATGAGTGCCCTGCACTGCACACCTCCAGGGGGCATCATTCACATCTTATTCTGTTTGAATGGTGAGCTCTGGAGTTGCTTCGTGTACCGACATACCTCACTCTTACCATTAGCATCAGTTTCCCATTTTCCTGTGGACTGATTTTTGAGTAACTATGTTAATATTTGGCATCCATTCTTGTGTTAAACTGACAATGATTAGGTCCTCAAGTCTGCTCTTACCTTATCAAACAAGATTTGGAATCTAATTTATGCTTATATCAAATCACAGTGTTTTGGCTTTTCCACTCCTATTCGATGTTTCCTGCTCATAATGTAGGTGCCTCAGTGTCTGAAGTGAGGAAAGAAAAGAAAGCTCTCAGTACAGCCCAGGAAACTCTACCTAAAACTCTGTGATATTCTGTGATAATATTCTTTTCTCTATATGAGAAAAGAATCTGAAAAAGTATGAATATTTGTATATGTATATATAACTGAATCACTTTACTGTATACCTGAAACTAACACAACATTGTAAATCAACTATAGCCCAATAAAATTAAGAAAAGAGACATCTAGGAAAACAATAAGTTATCCAAAAAAAAAAAAAAAAAAGCTCTCAGATTTTCACATTCTCTGTGGGGCAGGGAGCAGGGAGGGAGGGGTCCTGATGGACATCTGCCCTCTCCATTTAGGAGACCTTATAGGGGAAGTAAAAAGAACATCCCCAGAACTTTAGTCATCTCAAGTTCCCTGCAACCCCATCCTGAGGAGTCTCTGTTAGAGCTGAGATAAAATCCACAAGAGATTTGTTTCAAGATGTACTGACAGTTTCCTCGATTTATAGCCTAAGTCAACTAAGGACCGTCAGCTCTTTCAAGGTAAGTGTACAATGGGCAGATGTGAAGTGCCAGGATGCCTCATTGAAACGAAAGCTTTATTTCTTTGATTCAGATCCATACGTGTAGCATGCTTCCTACGTTCTAGTCGCTTTCCTACAATTTTTTGAAGTCATTATTTGTATGCCAGATGTCAACTGCCTGGGTGTTCCTACAACCTTCAGCACACTGGGTTTACCTTGTTCTCTGAAGTGTAAATAAAATTGGTGTTGGCCTTGTAAACATCAGAGTTCCCTGGGGTGAGGAATGACAGCCTCTCTTTATAGAGGTGTGGGCAGGATGAAGGAGCCAACAAAAGTTGGTGAAACACACAGGAATAGCAACAGTGGGGAGCCATTACCACTGTGGGGGAGGGATGAAGGCAGAAGCAGTGTTACTGGAACCTGAAAGCCCTACATGTGGGATGGGGCCAGCCAGCCAGGAGTGGTGGTGGTAGGTGGGCTGAACCAGAGCCAAGCAGGGGGCCAGCTGTAAATACCCCCCTGCTCTGTCTCCTCTCACTCTCTGAGCTCTTGCTGTCACCTCCCACTGGCTGCTTCTATCCAACAGGTAAGGGATACCTGGGGATTCAATCTGCAGAAGTCATTACTCCCTAAACACAGAGTAGAGCAGTGAAGAGTGTAGAATGGGACTGGCACCAATTTAAACCCCATATATGGTAGAAAACCCATTTTTTTCTAGAAGTTCTTAGGGGGACTTATGCTAGAAGCAGGAAAGGAGAGCCAGAAGAAACTAGGTTACACTGTCATAAACAACCAGCCTCTACATCTTACCATGGCTTGCCGTTGTATCGTTGCCATGCAGGGCTCAGTTCCATGCGGTCTCTCAGGGGCCCAAGCTAATGGTTCTCTGCCTTCTGGTAGGTTCTAAAGGGAACAGGAAGTCTTCTCAGTGCTGAGGGTGAAAGAGAATGGAGGGAGGGGTCCTGATGGACATCTGCCCTCTCCATTTAGGAGACCTTATAGGGGAAGTAAAAAGAACATCCCCAGAACTTTAGTCATCTCAAGTTCCCTGCAACCCCATCCTGAGGAGTCTCTGTTAGAGCTGAGATAAAATCCACAAGAGATTTGTTTCAAGATGTACTGACAGTTTCCTCGATTTATAGCCTAAGTCAACTAAGGACCGTCAGCTCTTTCAAGGTAAGTGTACAATGGGCAGATGTGAAGTGCCAGGATGCCTCATTGAAACGAAAGCTTTATTTCTTTGATTCAGATCCATACGTGTAGCATGCTTCCTACGTTCTAGTCGCTTTCCTACAATTTTTTGAAGTCATTATTTGTATGCCAGATGTCAACTGCCTGGGTGTTCCTACAACCTTCAGCACACTGGGTTTACCTTGTTCTCTGAAGTGTAAATAAAATTGGTGTTGGCCTTGTAAACATCAGAGTTCCCTGGGGTGAGGAATGACAGCCTCTCTTTATAGAGGTGTGGGCAGGATGAAGGAGCCAACAAAAGTTGGTGAAACACACAGGAATAGCAACAGTGGGGAGCCATTACCACTGTGGGGGAGGGATGAAGGCAGAAGCAGTGTTACTGGAACCTGAAAGCCCTACATGTGGGATGGGGCCAGCCAGCCAGGAGTGGTGGTGGTAGGTGGGCTGAACCAGAGCCAAGCAGGGGGCCAGCTGTAAATACCCCCCTGCTCTGTCTCCTCTCACTCTCTGAGCTCTTGCTGTCACCTCCCACTGGCTGCTTCTATCCAACAGGTAAGGGATACCTGGGGATTCAATCTGCAGAAGTCATTACTCCCTAAACACAGAGTAGAGCAGTGAAGAGTGTAGAATGGGACTGGCACCAATTTAAACCCCATATATGGTAGAAAACCCATTTTTTTCTAGAAGTTCTTAGGGGGACTTATGCTAGAAGCAGGAAAGGAGAGCCAGAAGAAACTAGGTTACACTGTCATAAACAACCAGCCTCTACATCTTACCATGGCTTGCCGTTGTATCGTTGCCATGCAGGGCTCAGTTCCATGCGGTCTCTCAGGGGCCCAAGCTAATGGTTCTCTGCCTTCTGGTAGGTTCTAAAGGGAACAGGAAGTCTTCTCAGTGCTGAGGGTGAAAGAGAATTGTGCATGTGCTTTTCACTGCTTCATTGTGAAACTGACAAACATCACCTCCACTCACATTTTATTGGTCGTCTCTTATTTTCTAACATCCGTTCCCTACCCTACTTGAAATCCCTTCCTCTCTCCTTTGAATTTCTCCCTTCTTCCCATTAGCTTGCTTGATGCTAAATTCCTGTTCATTTCTTATTAAAAAATTTAGTTATCTCTTTTTTACTTGCCCCAGATGAACCTGGTTTTATTTAGAATGTCTCATTTTATAAGCCAAACTACCTACTGAAATATGTTCTTATGAAAAGATAGATCAGTTCTCTTCTCAGAGGAATTCGGAGGTCACCTTTTAAGGAGACTCATTTTTGTTCCTTCACATATAATTTCTCCATTAAAAAAAGACAACTGAGAGTCAGAGAAGGGGAGTGAATTACTTACAGTCATACAGGATTTGACTGATTTCCTAACTCTGCGTCCATAGCTCTTTTCTTTATCCGGTACCATCTCCCTCTCTGTATTCTCTTCTCGGAAAAACCACCCTTAGCTTAATACCATCTGCCTGGTTTTTCTTTAATCTTGTGCAGTTGAGCTCTGCATATAAAGAAGCCAACACCTTGGTGAGAATCATTAATTTTCAGAAGCTTTTATTTCAGTGACTCCAAAGATAATTGCTAAAAATAGGTGCACTCCCTGCAAGACACAGTTAAAATCAACTCATTTTGTGGTCAGGGTTCCCAAAGGAGTGAAGATGTGCAGAGAATGCAAGTGTTTCAGCAGCCGTGACAAATCTCCCCCACGGATGAGCGTGCAATAAATAATGATTTCTCAGAGGCAGCCTTTGGTGCTCGGAGTTGGAGTGGGTGGGTAGAGATGCCTGGAGATGTCCAGATAGGCTTAGGTTTTTCCAAAAGGGAACATGCAACATTACCCATGAATGCAGGAGTGCAGTGGGAGAAAGGTTGCTGGGGACCTCACACCTGGGATTATAGGTATTTCAAAACTCCACAAATATCTTCTCTGTGTGTGAAACCTTCAATTAATGTTGGTAATACTCTTTAGCATCTGAAGCAGACCTCCCTACTAGTATAAGATCAAGGTCTAAAAGAAATTAGCAGCCAGTCCTATTTTCTATACTCCCCACTTTGGCCCAGCAAGGAAGGTAGTTCTCTTAACTCTTCTGCTTTTTAGTAAGTGTGGGGAGGAAGCTTATGCACTTGGGCAAGACTTGGCTTACCTCCTTGTTCTCTGTACCAGTGGGCATGCTTCCATCCTTCCTTCTCTCTGTCCGTGGTTTTCCTCCTTCCATCTCTCCCCCCCTCTCTTTCTCCTTCTCTATGTCTCTCCCTGCTTCTCTCTATCTCTCCTCCTTCCTCTTTTGGACCTGCCTTCTCCCAGGTACAACAAGGGTTGGCATGTCTTTCTCTTTCTTTTATTTTTTTTTGTTTAATAACATTGGAATTTTATTATTAAACATATTTAAACATTTGACATTTCAGAGGAGTGATATTTAGTCTTTACTGTAGCTGCTGGCTACAGTCACTAAAACACAGTCACTAGCAGTCACTAAAACACATGTTTCTCAGTTTTTCAAGTGAGAAAGGTAGAGAAGCAAATTATCTTGAGGGTAATATCTCATTTTTTTCTAACACTTTTTTTTCTTCATATTCTTTTTCAAAATTTATTGACTTATTTTTATTGAATGTCTTTCTCCTTTTGAAGATCAGGCAGCCTCTCCTGTGTTTGTGCCAACTTCTCAGCCTGTAACTAGGTGGGTAAATCTGGATCATACTGGTCTCAAAGCACAGATTTGTAAGGAGAGCCATGTAATGCTCTCCAGCTCAGCTAAGTTAAAAACTCATTCTTCTCTTGATCCTCTTCTGGGTCTTTGCATCTTTTCCTGAAATTGGTTAGGATCCATATAGGGAGGAAAGGGCATGACTGATGTCCCTGAATTTTCAACATAGAGCGAGTTGGCTGGGAAGTCTTAAAAATTCCACACAAGGGGGAAAAAAATAAGAAAGCATAAAAAGAAATGAAAAAAAATTTCCACACAGGGGAAAAAAAAGAAAGCATAAAAAGAAATGAAAAAAAATGTCCACACAAGGACTAGCACTTGAGGAAAAAGAGCAATGTGGTAACAGATGCTATTGATGGGGCCCCAAAGACCAAGGTCAGCTCTTGGAGGCACAAGGTTTTAGCAACTGGAAGACTTTAGTATGGATGAACATCAGGGGCCTTTAACCTGAGTTCCAGCACGTTATTTTGTAGACACAGGGGGTTTTGACAGATTTGGGTCATATATTTGTAGTTTCAGCAGAACTTCAGCTGGGGCCCTCAGACTTGGGGCCTGGGGTTAGGGAGAGAAGAGATTCATCCTACGGGGTCAAGAAGACTTTTCCAGGAACTGAAACAAGCAAAGATTCTTGTCTTGGTTGGAGATACTTGTATTTTTCTTGAGCCAAGATTTTCTCAGCTACCTTAGGAATAGCTGTGTTGGAAAAGGCAAGGTCTTATTAAGAGCTAGAGGAACATGGGCTTCTCCTTAAGCATAGCCACAAGACAAGAGGGCCAGTGTAAAGACTGGGTGGATGTATTTTGTGCATCTCCTCCATGCGCTTGGCTCACCTCTAATTTCAGTGTTGGTGCTGGAGGACCATTCCCGTGGATGCTGGCAATATTCTGCTAGTATCTTATCTCCTCCTTAACACCTCAGTGTATTTTTCTGAAGCCACATGACAGCCTGGAAGAGCAGGGAAGTTAACAAACCCTGAGGTAACCCTCAAAAGACAGGGGATGGGAGAGAGCGAACAAAGACCCCTGCCACCTGTCCTTCATAGGGACAATCCTGAGGTGCAGTACTGTTCCTCAAAGGGTCACCAGTGGGGTTGAGTCCCAGCTGCCCAAAGCATTAACCAGCTCAGAACTGCGCCATTGTGACGTTTACCCTTTTCCTGCCTCATTCTCACCACCCCCTTACTGTTGCTTCCAGGGGTTACATTCCAAATAAGTACTCAAGTCCTCAGCTATTACTGCTTTCAAGGGAACCAAATTAAGACACTAGATGATCCCTTGTGTGTCAAATGCTTGGAGGACTAAACTGGCTAGTGGAATTCTAGTTGATTTCTTTCTCCCTTTATCTTGTTTTTCATCCAGAGTTAAGGGACTATGAGTGTCGAGTTCAGAGAAAGTAAGAAAATCGGTGGTAGAAAGGGATTTTTAATGCTACCTTTTCAGTAGCTTAGGGGATTAAAAAGCAGGAAAGGCAAGATTTGGGGCAAAAGCATATGACAGAGGTCATCACTTTTATTTGAATTAGTGCTAGCAGAAGCAGTACTGGGACTTTGCCAACCATGGGAATTATTAAATTTTTAGATCTTTCCCAGTGGTATGAAGTTAAAAAATAATGGTATCGTATTTATTGTTTTAATTCATATTTCTTTAATTATAGTTAGAGTATTTTTCCTTATATTTATTCATCGTTGTTATTTTTTTTCTGTAAACTGAATATTCCACAAATTATTTAACAAGTCACTTAGATGATATTTAGGTCTAGCCCTCTTTCTAACTGTTGTAAGAAATACTACAATATACATATGGAAAAACATCCAATCTTTCTCATTATTAAAGTATAGCACATTGAAAGAACAATGTCATTTTTTCTACACATTTTTGTTGCAAATATTGAAATGTTTGGTAACACTGATGTATACAGTTTTGCAGGGGAATTGGCACTGAGATTGACTGTGCAAATCGGTACACTGTTTTGAAGGCACTTGGACAATTTCTATCAAAATTTAAGATAAGTCTATTCATTGTTGCAGTGTTTCAAGAAAATTTGTCCTGCAAATATGCTTACATGAGGTCCTAACTATTATGCTTTATTGAGTGTGGGGTGTGTGTGTGTGTGTGTGTGTTAGTGTTAGTCTATGAATGAAGAATACACTAGCCAAGATGGAGAATTGATAAAGACTTCTGGCTCAGGCTTCCCTGGTGGCACAGTGGTTGAGAGTCTGCCTGCCGATGCAGGGGACACGGGTTCATGCCTCGGTCCAGGAAGATCCCACATGCTGCGGAGCGGCTGGGCCCGTGAGCCATGGCCACTGAGCCTGTGCGTCCGGAGCCTGTGCTCCGCAACGGGAGAGGCCACAGCAGTGAGAGGCCCGCGTACTGCAAAAAAAAAAAAAGACTTCTGGCTCCTCCCTGAATTTATCCTGGAGATGTTGCAGAAGTAAGAGAGACATTTATGGATCCTAGAAAGCAACTAAAACTATGGGATCATTTGGAGAGCGTGAAAGTGATAAAGTGTCAGTATGAAAAGGTACAGAGAGGTCCAGGTGCCAGAGATGGCAGGTAGGCAGGGTGAGAATGTCAGAGTTGGCCCCCTTTTTGCTATTGCAGGCAGGGAAACAGTGCTTCAGCCCAGTGCTAGCCTGAGGCAGGTGGAATAATAACAAGACAGGGCTGGAGTTCCATGGGGGTGGTAAGCTGATGGCAAGGATGGCTAGTGAGCTGCCTGACCTCTAGATAATCCCAACAGAGGGCGGCAGCCAATGGAGAGCAGTGTTGTCTGCAGCCTAGAATCTGGTCCATTCCCAGAAGAGGATAGGGATACGGCCAGTAAAGGAAGTGACTGTGAACGAATTGTTACATCAGGCTCTCTGACCTGAAAGATCCTCCCCACAATCCAGTTTACCAGGAGAAGTACAGAATAGGATCAAGGATTTTGCCACCAACCCCATCTACTCCCTCCCTTTATTCATCACAGCCAATGTATCTGATAGTTCCAAAGGAATAGGAGTTCATAGGAAAATGTAGCAAGACACCAAATTCCATAATCTAGGCCATAAGAGGCAGAAATAATGAATTAGAATTTTTAAAAATAAGGGAAACCAATATCCTGATAGGAATAAGCAAAGATCTTAGGAACATAAACTGGGAATAAGAAGTTTTTTATTTTTTAATTTTTTTTTATTTTTTAACATCTTTATTGGGGTATAATTGCATTACAATGGTGTGTTAGTTTCTGCTTTATAACAGAGTGAATCAGTTATACATATACATACGTTCCCATATCTCTTCCCTCTTTGTCTCCCTCCCTCCCACCCTCCCTATCCCACCCCTCCAGACAGCCACAAAGAACCGAGCCGGTTTCCCTGTGCCATGCGGCTGCTTCCCACTGGCTATCTACCTTACGTTTGTTAGTATATATATGTCCATGTCTCTCTCTCGCCCTAACACACCTCACCCTTCCCCCTCCCCATATCCTCAAGTCTGTTCTCCAGTAGGTCTCTGTCTTTATTCCTGTTTTACCCCTAGGTTCTTCATAACATTTTTTTTTCTTAAATTCCATATATATGTGTTAGCATACGGTATTTGTCCTTCTCTTTCTGACTTACTTCACTCTGTATGACAGACTCTAGATCTATCCACCTCATTACAAATAGCTCAATTTCGTTTCTTTTTATGGCTGAGTAATATTCCATTGTATATATGTGCCACATCTTCTTTATCCATTCATCCGACGACGGGCACTTAGGTTGTTTCCATCTCCGGGCTATTGTAAATAGAGCTGCAATGAACATTTTGGTACATGACTCTTTCTGAATTCTGGTTTCCTCAGGGTATATACCTAGTAGTGGGATTGCTGGGTCATATGGTAGTTCTATTTGTAGTTTTTTAAGGAACCTCCATACTGTTCTCCATAGTGGCTGAACCAATTCACATTCCCACCAGCAGTGCAAGAGTGTTCCCTTTTCTCCACACCCTCTCCAGCATTTATTGTTTCTAGATTTTTTGATGATGGCCATTCTGACCGGTGTGAGATGATATCTCATTGTAGTTTTGATTTGCATTTCTCTAATGATTAATGATGTTGAGCATTCTTTCATGTGTTTGTTGGCAGTCTGTATATCTTCTTTGGAGAAATGTCTATTTAGGTCTTCTGCCCATTTTTGGATTGGGTTGTTTATTTTTTTGTTATTGAGCTGCATGAGCTGCCTGTAAATTTTAGAGATTAATCCTTTGTCAGTTGATTCATTTGCAAATATTTTCTCCCATTCTGAGCATTGTCTTTTGGTCTTGTTTATGGTTTCCTTTGCTGTGTAAAAGCTTTGAAGTTTCATTAGGTCCCATTTGTTTATTTTTGTTTTTATCTCCATTACTCTAGGAGATGGGTCAAGAACGATCTTGCTGTGATTTATGTCATGGAGTGTTCTGCCTATGTTGGGAATAAGAAGTTTTGAAGAACCACTTAGAATCTGGGGCGTGAAAAATATATTGTAAAAAATGCAAAATACGTTGTCAGTGGGTAAATTAGGCAGCAGAATGAATACAGCTAGAGAACAAATTAGTGAACTGAAGGATTCAGCCAGTGAACTGTCCCAGAAAGCATTTGGGAGGGATACATCTTTGGAAAACAAGAGGAAAGTTAAGAATTAGAATTCTAGTAGGAATCTCAGAAGGAGAAAAAGAGTAAATGGAGAGGAGGCAGTAATTTGCCAGAATTAAAGTGGGAGATGGTATTTAGGCAAACAGTTAGGACCTTCTGGGCCTCAAGCTCCTGGGCTGTCACCAAGAGACTAATCCAGAGTGGCACTGCAGCACAGTGGAGTTCCTGAGTGTATTCAAACATGGTGATTTATTATTATTTATTTACAAGAAACAGATTGACTTTTGACATTTCTATTCCTGTAGGGCTGGTTCTGAGCTATTGTAATAGTTCTCAGCACAGAGGAAGAATGCAAAATGTGTAGCAATTTCCAACTCGGTGTTTCCTGGTCAGATTTTTTTTTAAAATTTAATTAATTATTTATTTATTTTTGGCTGTGTTGGGTCTTCGTTGCTGCCTGCAGGCTTTCTCTAGTTGGGGCAAGTGGAGGCTTCTCCTTGCAGTGGCTTCTCTTGTTGCAGAGCACAAGCTCTAGGCATGTGGGCTTCAGTAGTTGCAGCACGCAGGCTCAGGAGTTGTGGCTCACGGGCTCTAGAGTGCAGGCTCAGTAGTTGTGGTGCACGGGCTTTGTTGGTCCGCAGCATGTGGGATCTTCCCAGACCAAGGCTCAAACCTGTGTCCCCTGCTTTGGCAGGCAGATTCTTAACCACGGCGCCACCAGGGAAGCCCCCCAGTCAGATTTTGTTGGATAAAGGGATGCAGATGAGATGCAAGACCCTGTTCAGCACTATTTTCCTTGATCATCCTGTTCAGACACCAAGCATCTGGGCAGCAGCTGCAGATTTTAACTCTTTTGTTCCCTCTGCAATTTCCTTCTGAAGTTCTTTTCCTCTTTCCTTACCTGCTTTCTTTGCTCTTCTCAATTTTTCCACATTCTTTTTTTTCTATTACTTCTCATTTTTTTTCTATATTATTCTCTTTTATCTTGCCACTTTCTCCTCTTCTTCACTATTTCCAAAGTTATTCATTGATTCATCCATCAGTTTATCTATTCAACAACTATTTTGGACACCTACCAAGTCCCTGGCACCACTGAAGGCAGTGGGGGCGCAGTGAACAAGACAGAACAAGGGTACTTAAACCTACTCTAGAGGGGAGGACAGATAATAAGCAAGTCAACAAACAAAAATTAAAACACAAATACAGATACGAATAAATGCAATGAAGAAAATAGTCTGTGTTAGAGAGTGATGTGGGGTGGGACAGGGATGTTTTAGATGGGGAGAGAGATGTCAGGGTAAGTCTTTCTGAGGAGGTGATAGTTGAATTGAGATCTGAATGATAAGGAGGAGTCAGCTCTGGGAGATCTGGTGGAAAAACATTCCAAGTAGAAGGAAAAGCATGTGCAAATGCCCTGAGGTTGGAATGGTACATTCTTCTACCCTCTCTTCTTTCTTTCTCATTTTTCATCTCTAGTAAATTTCAGAGTAAATATCTACACATTTTTTAGGTAGGAACCATGTTCTTATAATCTTGATTCCCTGTGGCCTGGTTTCTGCTCCAGCCACTTGCTTGAAACTGTTTTCTTCCTTTCTTGAAGTTGTTCTTTGATGGCCACCAATGTCATCCGAGGTATGGCAGTGGTCTAAGAATAAAGAAAAAGAAACAGAGAGATTATTAGCCCTTGGATTCCTTTGTCCAGCAGTTGGACATCTATAGCTCAGTCTCATTCTCTTTGAGGGTAGGTCTTTATTAGGGTAGGGAGTGTAGGAGAAACCTTTATGAGATATGGAAGCCCACATAGACCTCTGTAATCTGGATTAGGTGCCCATCTTGTGTGTTTCTCTAGCCCTTATCCTAGCTCTTCCCTCTTTCTGTTATCTGTGCATGGTTCCATACAGAGCTCCTTTCTTTTGATCTTCACAAGGCTGCCTGTTTCTTGTCATTCAGTCTGCAATGAATTGAATTTTGGCCCTCTATTTTTCTTTCTTTCTTTTTATTTATTATTTTTGGCTGTGTTGGATCTTCGTTGCTGCATGCGGGCTTTCTCTAGTTGCAGCGAGTGGGGGCTACTCTTCATTGCAGTGCACAGGCTTCTCATTGCGGTGGCTTCTCTTGTTGTGGAGCACGGGCTCTAGGTGTGCAGGCTTCAATAGTTGTGGCACACGGGCTTCAGTAGTTGTGGCTCTCGGTCTCTAGAGCACAGGCTCAGTAGTTGCGGCGCACGGGCTTAGTTGCTCTGCGGCATGTGGGGTCTTCCCGGACCAGGTATCAAACCCATGTCCCCTGCCTTGGCAGGTGAATTCTTAATCACTTCGCCACCAGGGACGTCCTGCCCTCTATTTTTCATCTCCCTTGTAATAGTATTCATCCATTTGTCATGGCCTCATGGTGGGTGGGGTGCACTTTCCTGTCTCTTGACCTTGTTACTCTGACTGTTGGGATGTTAGTGGACATGATACAGGCACAGGGTTGGAAGGTACTTGTGTATTTGGACTGGCCTTCTTGCATTCTTGGCATTACTACAGGATAAAAATGCCCTAAGAGTCCAGCTCATCCCAGAAAAAAAGAGAGACAAGTTCAGCACACCTGAATCCAACTCAGCTTAGATCAGCCAAAGCCCCACTACCCATAGATGTGTGAGCAAGAAATTAATATAAATATAACATAAATATAACTCAATAAATATTCATTGAATAAATGCATATTGCAGGTGCCATAATTGTTTGTTTATAGGTCTGTATGGAGCTCTTTGGGGCAAGGGGCATTAACATTTCTGCACACTAAAGGCCATATATGATCCAGGTAAGTAGTGGGCACTCTGAATACTTTCTGGAATAGGTCTGAGGCTTCTTCAGGAGTCTCATTAGCAGCCTCAGCTTCTATGTGTTGAATAATCAGTCAGGAGCCAAGACAGATTCCTGCTGAATTCCTAAGGATTTTA
>NW_006775554.1:2687749-2729461 GCF_000442215.2 Lipotes vexillifer
CTCCCTTGGGTCCTGATTTTATGGCCTTTTTCGTATTGTCATGAATTCTTAAGTGTATTCTGTGCTTTGAATGGCCATCAGTGAGGGCTATCAGGCTGAAAAATCACCAGCCTACTAAGTACCCAGGACATGCTGCAGAATGATCTAAGGGTCTGCATGGTGACAAGGAGCAATTTTATACCTACTCATCACAGAGGATGAGATAGACAGATACAGTCCCACTTATTGTCCATGACAACAGTAATGCTACCTGATTTACAGGTCTCCAGGGCCTTCTCATTGTGCATTAAAGTGTCTGAGTAGGACTTTCCTTTGTCTGAGTATCTCGGCTCTGGCCTTGAGGATTTTGAAGAGGAATTGATTCACATTGACTTTGTTGGGCAGACAAAGCTTTGGGTGATGATTCTAAAGTGGGATTCTGTATAGAGAAAGCTAAGATCTACCTGCTTGAGCTGGGAATCTTTTGTTTTGCTGTCCAACATGTTTTCTTTTGGTGATAGCACCCTGCTTTTTTGGGGGAAAACTACTCTCCTGCACTGTAAACCATATCATGGGACTGTCAAATGAGGTATTTGTCTTAATTTGGGTTTCTGCCAAAACAGACCCTAGGTAAAGGACTCAAGTGCAGGTAGTTTATTTGGAAGGTGATTTTATTTTATTTTATTTAAAAATTTATTTTATTTTTGTCTGCGTTGGGTCTTTGTTGCTGTGCGCGGGCTTTCTCTAGTTGCGGCGAGCGGGGGCTGCTCTTCATTGTGGTGCATGGGCTTCTCATTACGGTGGCTTCTCTTGTGGCGGAGCACGGGCTCTAGGCACGTGGGCTTCAGTAGTTGTGGCACACGGGCGCAGTAGTTGTGGCTCATAGGCTCATAGGCTCTAGAGCGCAGGCTCAGTAGTTGTGGTGCACAGGCTTAGTTGCTCCATGGTATGTGGGATCTTCCCGGGCCAGGGCTCAAACCCATGTCCCCTGCATTGGCAGGCGGATTCTTAACCACTGCGCCACCGGGTAAGTCCCTGGAAGGTGATTTTAGAAGCACTTTTTAAGAAAGAGGGGAAAATGAGAATAGGAAAGGAGAGTGACCATTTACTGACTATATGATCTTGAGCAAGTTAACTAACCTCTCTGTGACTCAGTTTCTTTAACTGTAAGTGTGAATAATAATAGTACCTAGGTTATAGGGTTGTCACAAAGATTAAATGAGTCGACGAAGTACCAGGCACGTGGCAAGCACTATGTAAATATTAGGTAATATTATGCCTAAAGGCTGTATGCCTATTTGGTCTACTGGTCCCTGTGCTTTTTGGGTTCACAACTCTGCTTCCTTATCCTTGTGAAAATTGTAGTTGGCAAGATTGGCTGCCCTCTCTTGGGCTTGGCTGAGTGTTTGCATTAGAGGGCAGGGAAAAGTACATTTTATAATCACCTACTATATGCCAGGCATCATGACAGATGTCTCTTTGAAGATCATAACATCTCTGAAAGACAGATACTATTATTGCCATTTTATAGGTGAGAGAGCTAGAGCTCCGAAACATTAAGTAACCTGACCTGGCTCACTCAGGCTAGTAAGAGGCATTCTCCCAGGTCTGTCTGATTCTAAACTTTGTGCTGTTTCCACTGTGTACATGGTTTCCCCAAACTCCAAAGCAAATAACTACCCTTTCTCTCCCCACCGGCCTTGAACAGTTCCTATACTCACTGTTACCTTCCAAAGCTGTGGTTTTGACATCAGAGATGCTGGGTACATCCCTGAGCAGCAGTGGGCTCTTATTCCCACTACTTTTGCTTTGTCACTTATTTGTAAAGATTTTTTTTTTTTTTTTTGCTGTACGTGGGCCTCTCACTGTCGTGGCCTCTCCCGTCGCGGAGCACAGGCTTCGGACGCGCAGGCTCAGCGGCCATGGCTCACGGGCCCAGCCGCTCCGCGGCATGTGGGATCTTCCTGGACCGAGGCACGAGCCCGTGTCCCCTGCATCGGCAGGCGGACTCCCAACCACTGCGCCACCAGGGAAGCCCCTGTAAAGATTTTTTTTTCTCAGTCTGTGTAGAAGATCAAGGACAACACTCCCTAAGGACAGTTTGGCCTCTGACTTGGAGATGATAAAGGAGGGGATAAGCTTGGAGGTTAAGCTCCTGGCCTCTGTGTGGGACCACTGGGGTCCAAATCACTGCTTTGCACCTTCCTTTATGGGCATCTTTGGGCAGGTGTTGTCATCCCTCCAAGCCCCAGGCCCCTCATCTGTAAGAGAGGAATGGAAATGGTAATAGTTAACTCTTAAGGTGTTGGTACATGTTAAGGAAAATAAATATTGGGAGAAAAATGTTTAAAACGTTAAAAAAAAACTTGGGTAGAGGATGACTTTCCAATCAAACAAGTCTGTAAACCCAGAACCCACAAAGAAAAAGATAGACCCATTGATTACTTTAAAAACAAAAACAAACATATGGCAAAAGAACAAAACAAAATCAAAGGCCAAACTATAGGCTGGGGAATTTTTTTTTTTTTAATAACACATGTGACAGAAAAAGTATTAATATTCCTAATACACAAAGACCTGCCATAAACTGTAATGTTGGCAAACAGAGTAGTGGTTGCCAGGGATTAGGGGTGGGAGGAGGACATGACTACTAAGGAGTATGAGGGAACTTTTCAAGGTGATGGAAATGTTGTATATCCTTACTGTAGCCGTGGTTATATGAATGCATAGATGTGCTAAAATTCACAGAACTGTATACTCCCCAAAAGGTCAGTTTTACTGTGTAGTAATTTGTAAAAAAGACAAGTTTAACAACAACAACAAAAATAAGTTATATCTAGGTCTACTGACCTGGAGGGGTCTTTGTGATATATTTAGGGAGAAAAGAGTTGTAAAACAAGGTGTATAATATGATTCTATTTTTGGAACTTGAATACCTCAACGACCTTTTCTACATGTGATTATATGTTTGTGTGTGTTTTTATGAATGTGAGTAGAGGTGGAAAAATGTACACCAGGCTGTTGATGTTGGTTGTCTCAGAAAGGCAGGAATAGAAAGGGAGCATTAAGAGACACTCATTTATATATCTTTTGCATTATTTCACTGGTTATATTGAGAAAATACTACACTTTAAATTAAAACAAGAAAATTGAACAAAAGTAATAAAGGAAGATTGATGAAATAGAAGAAAACCAGAAAGAAGTTTAGCGGGAAAGAAGAGAAAGATAGAACAGGGAACTGGCTGGAAGAAAAATGACTTTGAGACTCAGTGGTCAGGAAGCCTGTGCGGGACCAAAACCAAATTCCCAAATCAGAAATACATGAGGGTTGCTGGAACAGAATTCTGGACGTGGGCCAGGGACAAGCAGTCTTTCAAGGGTTAAGACTCAGGCTCATTTCTAGGACCCAAGCCAGCTTCTTCAGCTGCTCTTTGTTTCTTTCATGTGTCCATTTTTTCATTCCTGCATCCATCCAAACAACCATCCATCCATCCATCATCCATCCATCATCCACTCACCATTTGCTAAATGCCCACTGTGTTTTCAATCTTAAAAATTTCTTATACTCCATTTCTTCTCCAAATCATAATAAAATCCAAAGTAACATCCAATTTTTTTTGTGTGTGCTTGTCTTTAAAGACTACAATAAATGGAGGCACTAGGATCTTTTCTCAGCTTTTATTTCTGAGACTCAGTCTCATGGACCTTTCCTGTTGGCAATGTGTGGCACGACAACTCTACTGAGAGGAAACTGGTATCCATTCAGGCTTCCAGTTCTATGAAATGGGCATCTAGGAATCTCAGGCTTTGGTGATAGGCTTTGCGGTGAGTAGCTCCCCTGCCTTAGGAGCACACAGGGCATCTTCTCACAGTTCCCTGTTGTGATTGATTAGAGAGATGTCCCTGACTCAATTATAAGAACAGTGTTCTGGAGGCAAACTGCCTGGATTCAAATCCCAACTCTTTCACTCACTGACTATGTGCCCTTAGGCAAGTTTAATAACATCTCTAGGGTCCCCAGTTTTCTCATCTATAAACCAAACATGAGGGTAAATGTGTTAATAGATGGAAAGTGCTTGAAACAGTGTCTATTCACAGTATACTTCTCACCAGTATTATTATTGTTGTTAATAATTATGTGATATTGGATTACATTAATTACATGAGAAAGTCTACTGCATTGTTTTAAATAACAGAAGATACTGAACAATTTGTATAACATAATCATATTTATGTTACAACTGTGTGTGTGTGTGTGTGTGTGTGTGTGTGTGTGTGTAGGTATATATGTCCACTTTTGTATGTAATATACATATGCATGTTTGAAAAAGCATGGAAAAAAGCCTGGAAGACCATACTTCAAACTGTTACTGGTGGTAATATCTTGGAGGAGTGGCTTTGGAAAATAATTAAAAGAGAACTTTTACTTATTAGTTTATATTCTTCTGCTTTATTATACAATTGGCTATTGCCATATTAGTTTTTGTAATTTAAAAATAAAAATAAACCAAAAGAATCAAGAGACTTTAAAATGGAGATAAGACCAGAGAATCTCTTTCCATCTTCTATTACGGAAAACTTAACTATTTTTCTGTCATTGGTTGTATTAGATTCACAAAGGCAGCCATAAAAAGTATATATTTTTCTCTAATATTAAGCAATTCCTGGGATTGTTGATCCTAATGTGAAGGTGAGATTTGTCTGATATAGATCCATGAGGTCAGTCTAATAAATCACTCTGCTGGTCGCTGCACTAGAAATTCAAAGTCTAGAGATGCAACTCTCATTGTGTCTATGGCTCCCCAGACACCACTAGACCTGATCCCCATTGCCTACAACCTTGATGGGCTGGGCTGGCAGAATTTGAAGCTGGACATTCCTCTTCACATGTCTCCCTCTTCGGCTTTGGAGCTGCTCCTTCTTAGTTTACCTAAGGTACCCAGAGATAACTTACTGGAATTGAGAACACAGAGGTTTGCTTTGGTCTTGCTGGAAAAGCTGCAGAACATATAGTGTACTAAGCAAAATGACATAGAAGGCTGGGGCAGCTACAGGAGTGGTGGGCAAATTCTCAAGCAAGACCTCAAAGTGACAAACTGCTTTATCCATTCCCCTAAAATGGGATTCCGTTAGAGACAGGTTCACATTGTCTAGACACACTAAGACTAATACACAAACCAAATTTGTACTAACTATTGCAATGAGGTAGACAAACCGTTGCAAATGGTAAGAATTTTCAGGTAAAATCTTTAGGATGCCCTTCCAGGCACTAAAGTAGTTGAAAAACGGAAAAAGATATTAAATGTACGATTGGTGGAAATTCCATCTGGGAACAATATGACTTTATTTTTTTTATATATATATATATTGTTACAACGATATATGTGTAGAATTTATTTTATTTATTTTATTTTATTTATTTATTTTTGGCTGCATTGGGTCTTCGTTGCTGCGCGCGGGCTTCCTCTAGTCGCGGCGAGCGGGCGCGCAGGCTCCTCACTGCAGTGCCTTCTCTTGTTGCGGAGCATGGGCTGTAGGCGCATGGACTTCAGTAGTTATGGCACGTGGGCTCAGTAGTTGTGGCTCACGGACTCTAGAGCGCAGGCTCAGTAGTTGTGGCACACGGGCTTAGTTGCTCTGTGGCACGTGCTGTCTTCCCAGACCAGGGCTCGAACCCGTGTCCTCTCCATTGGCAGGCGGATTCCCAACCACTGCACCACCAGGGAAGCCCACAATATGACTTTAGAATAAGACAGTCTCAGGTCAAATCAGAGCTCCAGCATTAGCTATAAGACCACAGTCATGTCAATAAAACTCTCTGAAGTTCAGCCTTGTCATCTGGATAATGGAGATAATAGTACTGCTTTAGGTTGGATCCTTGGAAGAAAACTCTGAGATGGAAAGTTGAAAGCAGAGGTTTACTGGGGAGATACACTTTTAAGAAAGTGGGCAGAGGGGTAAGCTGACCTGCAATATGGTAGCAACTGAGGCCTCTGGAACTCGGATGAGAACTTGAGCTGGGACAGCCTTCAGAGTCCCAAATTGAGAGAGAGGTGCTGAGCCTTTGAATGCTTGATCCAAACAATCATCAGCCAAATGTCATCCCCTGGGATGGTGTATAACGTTGGGTGATGTAGTTCCCTATAACTTAGGGCAGTTTCTAGTAAGAGGTACAGCTGTGAGCCTCCAGTAGCCTATATTCCCAGCTGGGCTGTTCTGGCTTTGAAGAGATCTTGGTTGTGCTCCCCAGGATCTACTATGAATACACACTCTAGGTCTGTGGGCAGTTATAAAAGTACTTAGCAAAGTGCCAACCACAACAGAGGGTATCTATGAATATTGGTTCCTTTTCTTTCCTTCCGTCTTGAGAAATATTTCTCAATCACTTTGAAACAGTGTGATGTTTTTCCCAATCCATCCTGTACTGGACCTCCCCAGTCACCAAAATCCCGGCACCCGCCAGAAACATCTCTCTGCCTTGGGCAGTACAAAACAAGCACTAACAAAGCCTTAATCTCCAATTTATTTCATCTGTCACCACAGGGCCTATAACCCCTTGACAGGTAAGTAATAGGGGAGGGTTTGCTCTTATATCAGTCATGTACTGCAATATTTTTAATCATTTTTTTCTGGTTGGAGATTTTGGAGACCCCCTTCTTTTCCTGGGCAAAGTATTTTATGAAGTATTGCCCAGATAGTTGAGGCTGAGTAAAGAGAGAAACTTTTAGCAAAAGACTAAGGTCATTCATTAGACATTAATTTTTTTGTTGGCTTCAGCAGCAGTTGACTTTGAACTCAAACTTTCAGGCAGATGTCCTTCTCAGAAATCCTGTATACTCAATGGAATATTACTCAGCCATAAAGAAGAATGAAATAATGCCATTTGCAGCAACATGGATGGACCTAGAGATTGTCATACTGAGTGAAGTAAGTCAGACAGAGAAAGACAAATATCATATGTATCACTTATATGTGGAATCCAAAAAAATGGTACAAATGAACTTATTGACTAAACGGAAATAGAGTCACAGATGTAAAAAGCAAACTGTTGGTTACGAGAGGGGAAAGGGGGACAGGGATAAATTGGGAGATTGGGCTGGACATATACACACTACTATGTATAAAATAGATAACTAATAAGGACCTACGGTATAGAACAGGGAACTCTTCTCATTACTCTGTAATGACCTATATGGGAAAAGAATCTAAAAAGGAGTGGATAATTCACTTTTCCATACACCTGAAACTAATACAACATTGTAAATCAACTGTACTCCAATACAAATTTTTAAAAAAGAGAAATCCCATATACTTACTGTCCAGACCAAACATGCTCTGGAGAATCTTTCATTCTGGTTTCTTGTTTTATCTTCTCTCTCTTCTTATAGTACTAGGCAGCATCCAGAACAGGGCAGGGGCAGGACTGGAAGAAGGGCACCCATAGTTATTTCAGTTTTTGGTAGGTGGGATCATCTAGGAGAGTGATGAAAATCTTTGGGGTTTTCCATTGTGAAAAATCAGTGCCCAGGTCTCTGGGTGAGTGAGCAAAGTAGCTGAAGCAGAATCATCAGAAGAATCAAAGTTTTTAATTGGAGGAATCCATGTAGTGATTATGATCCTGTTGGTTGAAAAGTAATTAAAACCAACTCAAGATAACTTAAGGAAGAAAATCTGTCTTTAAAAATACAGTGGTGGGCTTCCCTGGTGGCGCAGTGGTTGAGAGTCCGCCTGCCGATGCAGGGGACACGGGTTCGTGCCCTGGTCTGGGAAGATCCCACATGCCGTGGAGCGGCTGGGCCCGTGAGCCATGGCCGCTGAGCCTGCGCGTCCGGAGCCTGTGCTCCGCAACGGGAGAGGCCACAACAGTGAGAGTCCCGTGTACCGCAAAAAAAACCCCAAAAAACAAAAAAAAAGTGGTGTTTTATAAAACCCAAGTGCAACCGGTCTCAGAAATGAGCTATCGTCAGGAAACCCGGCGGACTTCTCTCTCATTTACTCACTTCTGTTTCTCTCTGCGTATATACTTCTGTGGGGGTTTTGAAGATATGCCCTCCAATTCTTTCACAATTCTTTCCTCAAAAGGTGGACCCTAATCCCCCTCCCCTTGTGTGTGGGCTGGACTTAGTGGCTTGCTTTGAATGAACAGAATGTGGCAGAATGACGGTTTGTAACTGCTGAGGCTAGGACCAAAAAGGTATTGTGTCTTCCTCGCTGCTCTCTCTCCTGGATCACTTGTTCTGAGGATGTCATGTCATTTCATGTCATGTCAATAGCCCTGTGGAGAGGTCCATGTGGTGAGGAACTGAGACCTCCCACCAACATGCATGTGAGTGAGTCATCCTGGAAGTGGATTCTTCAGCCCCAGTCAAACCTTCAGATGCTGCAGGTCCAGTCGACATCCTGACTGTAACCTCAGGAGACACTCTGAGCCAGAACCATACAGCTAAGCCCCTTCTGAATTCTTGATTCCTAGAAACTAAGTTTTGGGTTAATATTTTACACAACAGCAGACAACACATATAGGATTGGAAATAATCACTGCCAGTAGGTCTCCTCCATTTAGAGAGCAGTCATCAGAGATGGGAGTCTTAATCCTACTTCCAATTTCCAAGAGGAAATATTCTGATTGACACATTTGGGTCAAGTAGTCAGATGTGAACCAATAAATTGTGGTTAAGGTGGTGTGCAGCATCATATTAGATTTACCTAGCGACTTCTAATGTAACCATGTAAATGTTGAGGTATTTTGGTAAGGAATACCTAGGACACCCCAAAGCAAATTCCACAGTGGGACAGAACTTTATTCCTTTGGTCACAAGAGTGTCTCCTGAGGAAGTTGAAGCTTACCTTGGTTATAATACAGTGGTTTGAACTTAGGTGTCAGTATGCCATATGTGAAACACAAGTGTGTGATTGGCTTCAGCTTTATGTTTGCAAAGATTGGTGAGTTACTTGTGCTTTGGCAGCCCATACCCTGCATGACTGACTACACTTGAGGTGCTTGTGTAGCCATAGCCCTGCCTTCCTGGCCACTTTAAACTTACTGGCCATTCTCCAAAATTTCTTCTGATAATGGCAGTAAATCCTTTTCAGAAATCTTCCATACCTCTTATAATATATGGAAAAATCTTAAATTTACCTGACTTTTCTGGAAATAAAACTGCTAGAATTCCCTCCCTCCCCTCCACTAGGTCTATGGAAGGAAGTAAACACATATGTCTTGATGTTTTCTGATTCGTAAGTCACGTTAAGCCACTTAAAACAAATGATGTTACAAGTAAAGTCAATGAGGTCATAGAGAGTGAGTCTATTATTATAATGCTGATATTACATTGCAACTTCTGGGTGAATAAACTTTTCACATAATAAACATTACAACAAAAAAATTTCCCAAGTTAGACCTATGTATAGTCTCAGGATTGGGGGTTACATTTGGAAGAAGACAACAACCTTTGAAATCATGATGTCTTAGGGAACTTCTAATAAACTAGCCAGTATGTAATTCATGATCATAAGGTATAGAACATGTATAAATGTGCTAAGAATGGGCTTTCACCCCCATCCATTTTAATATTTATATTTTTAGAATCTTCATGGTAAAGATTGTCTAAGTATTTTCCAGATGTAACCCTCTCCTAATAGGATTTAATGAGATAATTCAGTGCTTTGTCTTCTCAACTGTGTGCCAGCAGTCTTCCCATTCTTTCCAAATGTCCACATTTAATTGTCAGTTACAGCTTGGAGACTCTGTTGTCAGCTTAGGACAGTTGGTCCACCTCTGTGATTTTAAATCCAGATTTGTGGGTCTAATACTTATTGGCTAGTTTTCCCTTACAATGGTAGTAACTTAATTGTCAATCCTAGTTTGTGGTGTACTGGGAGTTTTCAAAATTTACTGAGAAGTTTGATTAGGGCTGCTAATATTAATCCCAAGCTCCTTGGTATGAACGTTTTTGGACTCTTGTGACCCATATTACCACATATTTCCAGAATATTTCATACTTCCAGAATCAATGTGTCAATTTACACTCCCACTGATAGTTTATGGGAGGATTTACACCTTCCCATGCTGAGTACCTGCTGGTTTTATAGACCTTGGCCAATTCCTCAGTTAGTAGTTAGACTCTAAAGGTGAAAGATGACTACATGTCCCTAAAATGTCTTTGATGATCAGTGCTGTTGAATATTCATATTTATTTATATTTTTCTTACACAAATTGCCTATTCATGATCTTTGCTTTTTTTTATTATGGAATTAGAATGTTTTCTTGATTTTTAAAAGCTCTTTATATAGTAAGAATAGTAATTCTATGTATTTTGTGGTGATTCGAGCCTTTAAGGATTCATTTTTTAAATCTCTGAAATAGTTTATATAACGTGAGCAAATGAAAAGTAAAAAGTATTCCTTCTCTTCTTCATTGTGGTTAATCAATCTGCTCTAACTGATTTTATACAGAGACTAGTTAGACATTTTAATTCAATGTAGTGTTGTAGAATAAGCTTGCAGTTTGGGGCAAAAAAAAATGCCTGGGTTTAATTTCCAGCTCCATTACTTTCTGTTTTAAGACAACTCTCTCAGCTTTGGTTTTCTTAGATACAGATTGAGGATAATGTTAATGGCTGTGATGCTGGATTATTTTAAGGCTCAAAGTACATAGAGCACATGAAGATACTTTATAAACTATGGTGCTGACATATGTAACTTGCTCTGAATCGAATCCTGATGGTCAGTCCTTCTGAGATTGCTTCCAGCTGCCAGAATTCATGATACATTTGACTTGGATGAGGGTTGAAAAAGTAGACAAATGATTTTGAAATGACTATAGAAATTTCAGCAGTTTTTCTGTGAGCAGTGATGGACAAGATAGTTCTCATTTTTATAAAAATAATATTCTTAAAATAAATGACCAAAGAAAAGGATAGACTGAGGATTTAACCAGTATTGTGGACTTGCTCCAGCAGACAGAAATATGACTTTTGCTTTTCTCAGACAAACCTAACCTGTCAGTAATGAAGCCTATGCTTTATTATCACTAACATCCCAAGGAAGTCACCTCTGATGGGGTTTATTTTCTCTCCTGGTTCATCTCTACACATCACTTTGGAGGAAAGCTGATTCCTGATCAATGAAACATAAAATCACAATCCTCCATATTTAGTTCTGACTCAGCATCAGCTAGTGGGAGTGAGCACTAAATTATATGTCCAAAGTTAAAAACACAAGATGTATCCTTTGAAGTGAGATTTTAGCTCATCATTTAACCTTCTGTGTCTTACCTTCCTGATAACTTTACAGGTATGCTGTGCTAATTGCATAAGATAATGTGTACAAAAGCTCTTTGTAAGCTGTAATTGTGTCATATATATAAGAACAATAAACATAACTTTAAACAAAATGAATATTGTTATCTGGATAGGCAATGGCTGAACTTGGTTGCCATGTTGAACACAGCACATTAACTGAGAGCAGTGAAAGAAATGTACTGTGCAAATTAAACCTCTCCACCAGTTTTGTTCCTGTAATTTAGGTATATTTCCACTAGGTGATGATAGTGAGCTGTGTTCATTTGATCTGAGTAATAGGGCAATCCTGACGGAGAAGCTAGCATTATAATTCACTATGAATCCTTACTTGGTATCCAGGCCTCCCAGGACTAACTCAGATTTCCATCAAACAGGCAATATAGTTACCAAAGGCTCCCAATAGCCTTCATCAGCTCCCTTCCCAGGTGTTTGGTTTTTTTCTTTTTCTTCTTCTTCTTCTCAGGTCTTCACAGCTTTGAGCACAGTAGTGAGATTTCCCTCTCTAACTGCCTGAAACTTCCTTGCTCAGTCAGCAGATCCTTGACACTTTCACTATCTGTCTTTCCTTCTCTAATCTCTTTTCAGAGACTTCTTTTTCTCTCCTTTCTCTAATCTCTTTTCAGAGACTCTTTTCAAAGCTTCCAGGAGAAAGAAAAATACAGGAGCCCCTGCTTATGCAGAACACAGCATTTCTTCCTCCCTACAATGTCAAAAGCTTATTTCCTCTCTTTTACACATGGGAAGAGAATTTTCCCCCTGCTTTATTTACTTGCCTCAGTTTTTTTCCCCTACTTCAATCACCTTTTCCAATGAACTTAGTGTTCACAGAAGAGATTGTTGATACATTGTATATTTCTGTGATAGTTTTCCTTAGCAGCCAGCTTGAGTTCCCATATTAGGAGTCTCCCAGAAAAATTTATTTAGAAATAGAATTTTTAAAGGAATACAGTCCCTTTGGAGACATTTATAGCAGAATTAAACATAAGCTTTATATAATTTCTGTATCAGTTAAGATTAGGTTTGGCTGCATGTATCAGGAAACTAAAATTAAAACTGATTTAAAAAGAGAAGTTAATTTCTCTCCCATATAAAAGAAGTCAGGAGGCCAACACTCAAGTCTGGAGAGGCATCTTCATTATTGATCCAGCTCCTTTTATCTGTCTGATACATATAAGCCATTCCAGTGTGTGGCTTTTATTATCAAGGGCATCTCATGGTCAAAGATGCCTGCTGGATCTCTAATCATCACTAGCCAGGAAGAAGGAGAAAAAGGAAGACAAATGGGTGGATGGCCCATCTGAGTCAGCTTCCTCTAAGCAGCCTTCCTGGAAATCCAACCCACACTTCCATTTACATTTCATTGACTAGAATGCAATCATATGGTCACATATAGCCTCAAGGGAGGCGGGGCAAAGTAGTCTTTTAAGAATGCATTGCCGGGACTTCCCTGGTGGTCCAGCAGTAAAGAATCCACCTTACAATGCAGGGGATGCACGTTCCATCCCTGGTCAGGGAACTAAGATCCCACATGCCACGTGGGAACTAAGCCCATGGCCACAGCTACTGAGCTCACGCACCTCAACGAGAGAGCCTGCGTGCCACAAACTACAGAGCCCATGCACTCTGGAACCTGCGCGCCACAATTACAGAGCTCATGCGCCCTGGAGACTGCACGCCACAACTAGAGAGAGAAAAATCCCTGTACGCCACAACTAGAGAGGAGCCCGTGTACCACAATGAAAGAGCCCATACGCCTCAAAGAAGACGCTGCATGCTGCAACTAAGACCCGACGCAGCTAAAAAAAAAAAAAGAACGCATTGCCACTCCAAATAAAATAGAGTTCTGTGAAATAATGCCATTTGTAGGAACATGGTTGCAACTAGAGATTATCATACTGGTGGGCTGTACCCCACAGGCCTACAAGGCCTGTGCTGCCCAGCTTCAAGACTGAAGAAAGAGCCTGCAGTCAGCAACAGAGACATCAGTGATTTAATGGATGGGGTGTCTTATGTGTATGATGCAAGGTCCTGGAGGGACATCCCAGTGCAGGCACCACAGGCAGGATATGGTGGCAGACTTCACTCCTGGGGGTGTGTGGGGAGATTGCCAGTTATAGGAGTCATTAACGTCAGGTGGGCTCATTAGTTACCAGGGAAACCAGCAGAGGGGCACATCCCTCACTGCCCCTTTGATAAGAACAGTCTCTAGCTGCATAAGATATAGGTGAAGCAGGCACTGGTTGGGCACAGGATGTAGAGAGAGCAAGAGAGCAACCATGTTGAGTGGCCTGATCATACACATACTAAGTGAAGTAAGTCAGAAAGAGAAAGACATACACCATGTGATATAACTTATATATGGAATCTAAAATATGGCACAAATAAACCTATCTACAAAACAAACAGACTCACAGACATAGAGAACAGACTTGTGGTCACAAAGGGGGAGGGAGAGTGGGGGAGGGGTGGATTAGGAATTTGGAATTAGAAGATGCAAACTATTACATATAGAATGGATAAATAACAAGGTCCTACTGTATGGCACAGGGAACTATATTCAATATCCTGGGATAAATCATAATGGAAAAGAATATGAAAAATAATGTATATATGTGTATAACTGAGCCACTTTGCTGTACAGCAGGAAATAACTATACTTCAGTAAAAAAATTAACTTAAAAAAATCAAGTTCTATTGCTAAAGGAGGGAAGAATGGATACTTTTTGGCAACTAGCAATCTCTGCCACAGTTTTATACCACATCCCTTGGCTTGGCTGTTTTTAAGTTAAATCAGCATTCTTGTCATCTTGCCTAGCTGGTTCTATTTTGCATTTCTCTTCCAACATCCCTCCCTTAATTCCCTCCCAGATGAAGGAGGGATAGTTTTAGAAGGAAGCTGTTTGTTAGAAGCATGTCAGTGCAAGGCAGAAAGGCAGGAAGTTTAGTGATAGACCTAGGGCTTCAGGGGTCTTGACAAGTGTTGGAATAAACTGTGGGATATTTGCTACCAGTAGAGATGGTTTTAGGTAATAATTGAAAATCATAATGTAAGAAAGACTATATTCCTTTTTCAAATATCTTTTAAAACTTAACTAAAAATTTTGTATCAATGCAATACACATGCATAATTTTAAAAGTCACGTATTTTAACAAAGAACTGCAGTTACTGCTCAGTTTTACCTCACCTTTGAGACTAGTTTATGAGAGGCAATTACTTTAAACTCTCAGGCCTTCTAATTCGTACCTTCATATTTGTAAATTATACACTTAAGCTGCCATTTCTTGATTTTTAAAGAATCTTAATTTAAAAAAAAGCTTTAGCTTTCCACTATGGGACATGAGAATTTAGCTTTCTTACACCACTCCAATCCCTGCCTTATTGCCTTCCTCTTCCCCTTCCCTCACTCTCGCAATATGGTTATATCAAAATTTTACGTTAAATAGTTTTTACTTATTATGATTATGAAAATACTGTTTTCTGATGGACCATAAGGTGGTCCTGTGATTATAGTTCCTTACTTTTTATTTTTCCAGGAGTTAATAATTGCCTCTTTTTTGATTTATTTGCTTAGTTTTTCTTTCCAAATTATTCAACAAATTCTCAAAACTCACTTAGTGTCATCAACTGTGTTAGATAAGCTTCCAGACTCTTGGGTGTTTGTGACCCCTGGAACTTTTCATCCTCCTACTCCGGTTTTGATTGTCACTCCTTAGGCCATCTGTACAGATGTTATCCTAAATCTTCACCACCATTCTGGAAACTTCCTTGATGTCTTCTGTTGCGTCACCTTTTTCCTGGGTTTTGTGTCTTCTTTTTCCTTGGTATATTTTCTTTAGTAGCTTCTGAGAATATGTGAAATGAAGGTAAATTTTTTTGAGATCCTGAATATTTAAAACTGACTTTACTTTCACAAATAAATTTCTAGTTTAACTAGAAATTGTAGGTTAGAAATTATTTCTCCTCAGGCTTTAAAAGCATTTCTCTGGGGTGTTCTGGGTTCCAGATGTCATTGTAATTTTCATATCTTAATATACAACCTATTTTTCCTCCTGGAAGGATCTTCTCTTTATCTGTTATTCTGAAATGCCATCAAAATATGCTTTGATGTGAGTCTTCATTCCTTGTGCTGGGCACCAGAAGGGTATTTTAATCTGGAAATTCAAGTCCTTTAGTTTTGGAGAAACTGATGATTTCTTTGATCATATCCTGACTTTTGTTTCCTTTTTTGGAGGAAATGTTGTCAGGTGAAATATGTATTTTTTTAGGTTACCCATGCCAACAACATAGAGATATATGCTTTGTACTTCTTAAGCTTCCAAGAAAAGATCAGAAGGTCTCTGAAATACATTATGGAGCAAGCATTGGGCAATGCACATTTGAAACCTTGGGTTAGGCAGGGAATTTTAAAAGTTGACAAACCAACAGTTCTCAATGAGGACATCCAACCGTCTGTCTCTCTAACTTGGATCAGTTTACACTCTCTGGAGATCCATATTAATAGACAATGATGAATTAGAGCTAGTCCAACAGATTAGCTCTAGTGATATTGTGATGTAATAAGAAACATCTATTTGGTTTTTGTCCCCAGTTCCTGGTACAGAGCTCCTAAAACCCTCCAAGTGATAGGGGATGATAGGAGCATGTTTCATTATAAGTATTTGGTCTTTCTGACTCAAGAGCTTCTAAGACCGTTGGAGTGTCCTTTTGTATGCTAATGAGATGACTGGTGGCTGGGGTTCCTAAATAGCTTCAGGATTGGGGGCTGGTGGCCAGAAAGACGAAAGCGTGGTTAGAAAACCTCCAGGGAGGGGAGAAGGCTGGAGATTGAGTTAATCACCAATGGCCAATGATCTAATCAATCATGCCTATGTAGTGAAACCTCCATTAAAAACTTCTAAACTATGGGGTTCAGAGAGCTTCAGAGTTAGTTAGAATGTGCCTAAGTGCTGGGAAGGTGGTGACCTCAACTTCATGGGACAGAAGATCCTGCTCTCAGGACCCTTCCAGACCTTGCTCTATATACTCTCTTCATTTGGCTCTACAGCTGTATCCTTTGTAATAAAGTAGTAAATGTAAGAAAAGTGCTTTCCTGAGTTCTGGGAGCTGTTTTAGAAAATTATTGAACCTGAAGATGGGGTTGGGGGAACTCCCTGAATTTATACCCAGTTCATCAAAAGTCCTGGTGCAACTAGCATCTGAAGTGGGGGCAATTTTGGGGCTGAGCCCTTAACTTGTGGGCCCTTAACTGATGCTAATTCCAGGTGGTTAGTGTCACAGTTGAATTAAATTCTAGGACACCAAGCTGGTGTCTCGAGAGTTGGAAAATTGGTTGTTGGTGTGGGAAAAAAACCCCCACAGAGTTAGTTTCAGAAATATTCTGTGGGTAGAAACAGATCATAGAAGCTATCAATGGGTCAGACCCTATTAGAAGTGTGATAGCATTCCAATTTCTACAGTCGCTACTGTTGTACATCTAAGTCCATCAAAATTGGTTTCCCTAGGCATGCATATTCAATCCTTGGGAACTGACCAGATGTCTAGGTACAAGGGGAATAGATGGGGCTCAGGCTGTGTGGGAGACAGTTTCCACCTTGCAACAACCTGGAGCACGATAGATCATTATTCGGAGCAAATGAAAGCATAATTCCTCCTTTCTCACAGTCCTATAAAGGAAAGCTTCTTAGTTGGGGAACGTTGAAGATAAGCCAATGTTATAAAAATCAAGTCCTAACCCCCTTCCAACTTTCTACCTTTTAGTCAGAAATCATGAATTGTGCTCCTTTGACCTAATCAAGTCTGCAAATGTGTTTTCTTTGACTTATATAACATTCAGAACATTAGTTGGCAACATTTAAAAATTGAAGCATTTCACACAGAAATTTGGAGGCCTAGCTTTTATTAAAAAAAAAAAAGAACAGATCGGGTAGCAATGGGTCAACATTCCCACACAGTGGCTGCCCCTCTTTGAATGAGGCATGTATTCTCCAGCTGGCCTGCTTCACTCTTTTAGATTACTGCCAGGACTCTAAGGGCATTTGAGTTTGTGTTCCCATGTCTTTTGTTTCAATCCATCACAACATGTCCACAGCTAATGACTGAAGTTGAGTCTTGGCTCTCGCAAAGACTTTGTAGCTGTGTCCTGGCTTTTCTGCATAATTTCTGACTCTTCCATATCCTTGATTTCATTTCTGGCTTATGGTTTTGCTGTCATTCTGTGGATGGGACATTCACAGCTACTATCTCTAGATTTGACTCTCAGTTTTCTCTAAAGTTACTGGGCTCAGTAAATACCCAAGGTCTTCCCACTCCAGGCCACCTTCAGTAGGTAAAATATTTCTACTAGAGTAGATCTTTTGGACTAAAGCCCTAGTATTGGTCGGCTAGGTTGATGTCTATGTTGGGTCTGCTGTGGTCCACTACAAAGAAAAATTCAGATAAGGAATCTATCAAGGGAGGTCCCATGTAAATATAGAACCCTACGTTTGGTGGATGTCCCAGGGGAGGGTCCTGAGCTGGGAATCCAAGTGGTTCTCTATATAGTGATGCTGGAGGATAAGCCCACCTGGAAAGCTCATCTCAGATGGGGTCATACTATGTGGTTTTGATAAGTGTTGGTGAGAGGGGCCCAGGGAAGACAGCAAATATGGCAAACAATGAGTTGGGTAACAAATTGGGCTCCAGCTTGGGCTAGGAAAGAAAAGTCTTTGTGGATAATAAGGTTGAAGGTTAGAGTCTGTGTCCAGGAAGGCCAGCTCTCCAGAATCTCTGAGAGAAGTTAGTTGCTGTCATTATGTGACAGCTTGACACAGATTGACAGGGGGTAATAAGATCACAGATCCTTTTCCGTTTTAAAGTGTCAAATTTTCATAGAAAATTGTCATATTTATGCCAGAAACAGATTGGCAGGGATCTTTGACATCATCTGACCTAATCCCCTAATTTTTTAATAGTGTATTTTATAGTATATATATAGTATAATTTGTGAGACTGATTCAAGTAAATTCTATAAAAATTGAAAAACCCCTACCCAGTGATAACTGTAATACCATTTCTATATTCCATCCTTCCAGTATATTTTCTATGCAAATATGTATATATACATATTTACTTATTTTACAAAAGAGGAATCACATTGTATTTAGACTTGTATTTTATTCTTATTATCATGATGTGTGAGCATTTCCCCCTGTTATTAAATATTCTTCAAAGTATAAGTTTCAATGGTTGCATATTTCATCATCTGGATCTAAAATAATATATTTGATCATTCTCTTATAAAAATAATCCTGGAAGGAGACTCTATTATAAAGCTCTGCTCTCTGACTATTTCTTCAGATTAAATGCCTAGATGAGAAATTAATTAACTCTTATGAGTGCTAAGATTTTTTTTCAGTTCATTTGCTTGGATTTTCTAGGTAGATATATGAAAATAATGAGAAATGTTGCTACTGCCTTTTCAACAATTATATACTTTATTTATTTATGTTTCTTGTCTTATTGCATTGGCCAGACATTTCAGAGTAATGTTAAATAATGAAGGTCATAGTGGACATACTGCCTTGTTTCAATTTTTAATGGAAAAGCCTCTAGTGTTACACTGCCATATTTCATATGCTTGTATTTTATTTAGGAATTTTGCATTTATATTCATAGATAAAATTGGCCTGTGGTTTTCTTTTTCTACACTTTCTTTGTCAAGTTTTGTGATAGGGTTATGCTAGCTTTGTAAAATATAATAGGTTTCTCGTCTGCAGAGACATTTCCTGTGTCAGGAAGAGATAGCAATTTCCAACAGGCAAACATGCTAGATGTTTGACAGGCCAGTCAGGTGGTTTTCTTTCAAAGATGCAAACAGAAGATATATAATTGAATTCCCACACTCAGCTCAAACTGGTTATCCTGTCAGCAAGCTGGCATGTAAAATGATGTGCAATTGCTTCAATTACAAAAATTGAAGCACTTAGACAATTCCCCCTCTTCTGTTTGAGATGCAGGCTCTGCTTCTGAGTTTGAAGCTGTCAGGCATCCAATTTAGCCAATTCCAGACTCAAAGAGTTTGCTGTGGGCCAGTGCTGGCCCCACTGCTACAACAGTGCTGATACGTCAACTGTCATCCCCAAGGATACCTTGATCCCCATTATACACTTTTTCCACAGGCCCCTTTGCTAGGAGACTTGTCAGTATGTTTATGGGAAAGATGTTCAACAGTCAAAACTCATCTTTTTGAAGGATCCTCAGAACTGACCCCAACACCTATCTTCTGGTAGCTCTCCAAATTCAGATCTGGCAGGGCTGAGCTCTACTCATTTGCCCAATGCAACTATTGAGACAGTAGCAGAGATGAGAATATGAACAGTTCAACTCATTAATTTGCTAAGCACTGTTAATGCTCTCTCCTAAATATCTCAGGAATCCATCATTTTTTTTTGTCATGGTCACTGCCACTTACAGGCCACCACCAGCTCTCACCTGGATTGTGGAAAATAACGCTAACTGGTCTTACTATTTCTAGTCTTTCCCCTACTCTAGTCTAGCCATCCTCAGGCCAGCCACAGAGATATTCCTAAATTATCAGTAAGTCAATCAGTAACCTGATTTGGTGACCTCAGTGTTAAAAATCTCTGAATGACTCCTCAGGCATTTCAAATAAAGTTAGAAATCCTTGGCATAACTTATGCAGCAAATCTGCAATATTTTCCCCCTCCCTTTCCTCTCTCGCTTGACTTTCTGCATTCCTCTCTGTGATCTGGCATTCCAGGGATTCTTTCCACTTCTTCTACACAGCACACTTCTCTGTTGCACATGCTTTCCTTTGCCTGAAAACTACTACCTGGTTAACATCTACTTATCATTCACATTGCAACTCAGATATCATTTTCCATGGATGTTTTCCTGATCCCTCTAGGTTGGAATGGTGACTCATTTTTTCCCTCATAGCACTTGTACCATGGCATGTATAATAGCATATTTCTCAGCATACAGCAGGTGCTTAATAATCTAAAGTGAATAAATTATAGTCTTGCTTCTTTGAGAGGTCTCTTCAATCACCCATAAGAAATTCAATTTTCTGACTGGAAAAGGTGACCCTAAGTGAGAAGAAAATTGAACTCAACTTTCACTTTCAAACCTGAGGGATAACTCAATAGACGTTGAATAAATAAATGAATGAAGAGGTTGTGTACGTTGTATTCAATGCTGGCTTGCATATCCAGTCCTTTACTTACTACTTTTATGTGATTTGAGCAAGTGTTATTATTCTCCACTATCTCGATGTCATCATCTGAAAAAGAGGGCAGTAATCCCAGTTGTCACATAGGTTTACTGAAATAATGTATTTAAACACAATGTGTAAGTGACTTCATCAAGATGGCAATATAGGTCAATTCTTGACTTCAGTCCCTTTCACAAGAAGATCCATACACAAGATACCACTGTGAAAATCCTAGAAGTGGAGGTGTGTCAGAAGGACTCCTAGATCATAGAGATACAGAAGGAGCTCAAAGTAAGTGGAATGGCTACACTCTGACCACACTGCTCCTCTCCCAGGCCAGCACAATGCTACACCAAAAGGGTCCCTCTGGGCCTATGAATTCTCCACTGGGAAAAAGAGAGTCCACAGTGGACATCCAGCTCCCTCAGCATTGTGGGGCACTTCTCAGGTGGCCCACTTGGGTCTTGCCTCATGGGCATCACAGGGAAATCTACAGGGTTTAACTACCAGGGATCAGACAGAAACAGAGAAGGGAGACAAGACTTATAGAAACCAGTGTTCAGAACTTGGTGGACCATTTTCGTGCTTGCAGCAAAGCCTGAGCAGAGATCCCGAACAGTAGCTCTGCTCATCTGCAGAACCAAGCTGGTGACCATTTCTGGCCAGTGAGCTCATTTGGCAGTTCTGTCTGATTTGAGTCCCCAGCCAATGAGCTATACTGGCTGTGGAGCCCTCCTATGGCTCCGCCCTGACAAGGAAGCAAATTTGAAGCCTTGCCCAACTGCTCAGTCTAGCTTCCAGTCCCACCCAACCAGGAAGCCTAGCCAGATAACCCAGGCAGCCACAGAGCCCACCCTACAGCCATGCTTGGGCAGAAATCCGTGACAGAAGCCCTGCCCAACTTCTGTCTCTGTGTAGTCTCTAGTCCTGTATAACCAGGGACCCTGAAGAGTGATTCTGGGAAAACTTGGATCCCAGCCTACAGTACTACTCAGTTGCACGGCTCAGTCTACAGCCCTGCCCCACAGTGAAGTTCAGCCTATAATTGTGCCTGATTGCTGAACACAGACTGCAGCCTTGCCCACACAGGGAGCCCAGCCAGTGACCTGATCCAATCCCAGTGAGGAAGCCTGAACAGCAACACTGCCTGACCACAGAGCAGAGTCTCTAGTCCTGGCCAAATGCAGTATACAGCTAGAGGACCCTCCTAACCAGAGATCCCAGCCAGTCACTTTGTACAACGGTGGAGCACAGCCAACTGCCTACCTACCTGGTCATGAAGCCCAGGTTACGGTCCTGCCTAACTTTGAGGCATGGTTTGTTGCCCTGCCTGATTGCAGAACACAGCCTGTGGTCTTGTCTGACTGCAAAACTCTGCCTGCAGCCCTGCCTGAACACAGTGTCGAGCCAGTGATACCATCCTGTTGGAGCCCCCATCCAACTGCTGCAGGAAGGGGGAGCCCCCATCCAACTGTTGCAGGAAGGGGGGACCCCTTCCAGTGCTCAAGAATGAGCTCTTGTCTAACACTCAGAAATGAATAGTCTTGAGGAGACACACATGCTGACAAGGCAAGAGACTTTATTGGGAAGGGGCGCCTGGGTGGAGAGCAGCAGGGTAAGGGAACCCAGGAGAACTTCTCTGCCGTGTGGCTTGCAGTCTCAGGTTTTATGGTAATGAGGTTAGTTTCCAGGTTGTTTCTGGCCAATTATTCTGACTTAGGCTCCTTCCTGGTGGTGCGTGCATCTCTCAGACAAGATGGATTCCAGTGAGAAGGATTATGGGAGGTTGGTAGGACATATGGACTGGTGTCTCCTCTCTCCTTTTTACCTTTCCCAAATTCTTCCGGTTGGTGGTAGCTTGTTAGTTCTGTGTTCCTTATGAGGACCTCCTGTTGTAAGATAGTTCGTGCAAGTGGTTACTATTGGGCCTGGCCAGGGCAGGCAGTTTTGGTCAGTTTTGGTCCCCTGACACAACCAGGAGTGACTGTGGACCCCAGCCTGCAGACTTGCCCAATTACAACTCTACAGCCCAAGGAACTAGAAAAAGAAGAATACACTAAACCAAAAGCTAACAGAAAGAAGGAACTAATAAAGATTAGAACAAAAATAAATAAACTAGAAAATAGGAGAACAGTAGAAGAGATTAACAAAACTATGAGTTGGTTCTTTCAAAAGATGAACAAAATTGACAAACCTTGCCTGGACTAACAAAAAAGAGAGAGAGACAGACAGAAAGACAGCAACAGAGAGGACCCAATAAATAAAATTACAAATGAAAGAAGAGACATTATAACTGATATCACAGAAATACAAAGGGTCATAAGAGTCTGCTATGAACAATTATAGACCAAGAAATTGGACATCCTAGAAGAAATGGATAAATTCCTAGACACATACAACCTACCAAGACTGAATCAGGAAGAAGTGGAAAACCTGAACAGACTAGTAATGTGTAAGGAGATTGAATCAGTAATCAAAAACCTTTCAACAAAGAAAAGCCCAGGAACCAGTGGTTTCACTGATGAATTCTACCAAACATTAAAAGAATTGGCACAACTCCTTCTCAAACTCTTCCAAAGAATTGAAGAGGAGGGAACACTTCTAAACTCATTTTATGAGGCCAGTGTTACCCTGACACCAAAGCCAGATAAGGTTACTACAAGAAAAGAAATCTATAGGCCAATATCCCTGATGAATATAGATGCAAAATTTTTCAACAAAATACTATCAAACCAAATTCAACAGCACATTAAAATGATCATACACCATGATCAAGTGGGATTTATCCCTGGGATGAAAGGATGGCTCAACATATGCAAATAAATACATATGATATATCACATTAATAGAATGAAGCATAAAATTTGTATAATCATCTCAAGAGATGCAGAAAAAGCATTTGACAGAATTCAACAGTTATTCATGATAAAAAACATGTAGCTAATTCGGTATAGAAAGAACATACCTCAATATAATAAAGGCCATATATGACAAGCCCAGAGCTAATATACTCAGTGGTGAAAGGTTGAAAACTTTTCCTTTAAGGTCCTGAACAAAATAAGGATGCCCATTCTTACTACTCTTATTTAATATAGTGCTGGAAGTCCCAGATAGAGCAATTAGGCAAGACAAAGAAATAAATCCACATAGGAAAGGAAGAAGTAAAATTGTTGTTATTTTCTGATAATATGATCTTATATACAGAAAATCCTAAAGACTCCACCAAAAAACTCTTAGAACTAGTAAACAAGTTAATTAAAGTTGCAGGATAAAAAATCAGTATACAGAAATCAGTTGCGTTTTTATACACTAACAATGAATTATCTGAATAGAAGTAAAGAAAGCAATCCCTCTTACAATAGCATCAAAAACAATAAAATAATTATGAATAGGTTTAACTAAGCAAGCGAAAGATCTGTACACTGAAAACAATAAGACATCGATGAAAGAAATTAAAGAAGACACAAATAGATGGAAAGATAGCCCATGCTCATGGATTGGAAGAATTAACATTGTCAAAATACTTGTACTACCTGAAGCCATCTATAGATTCAATGCAATTCCTATCAAGATTCCAATGGCATATTTTATAGAAATAGAAAAAAATTCCTAACTTTTGTATGAAACCACAAAAGACTGAATAGCCAAAGCAATCCTGAGAAAGAAGAACAAAGCTGGAGGAATCTCACGGTCTGATTTCAAACTATATTACAAAGCTATAGTAATCAAAACAGTATGATACTTGCATGTAGACAGACACATGGACCAGTGGAACAGAATGAAGAACACAGAAATCAACTCATGCATATATGGTCAAATAATATTTGACAAGGGGGCAGAAATACTCAATGGTGAGAAGGTAGTCTCTTCAATAAATGGTGTTGGGAAAACTGGATATTCACATGCAAAAGAATGAAATTGGACCTGTATCTTACACCATTCATAAAAATTAACCCAAAATAGATTAAAGACTTAAATGCAAGACATGAAACCATAAAACTCCCAGAAGATAACAGAGAGGAAAACACCCTTGACATTGGTCTTGGCCATGATTTTATGGACATGACAGCAAAAGCACAAGCAATGTAGGCAAAAATAAACAAGTGTGACTACATCAAACTAAAAAGGTCTGCACAACAAAAAAAACAATCAACCAAATGAAAAGACGATCTATGGAATGGGAGAGAACATTCTCAAACCATCTATCTGATAAAGGGTTAATATCCAAAATATATAAAAACTCATGCAACTTAATACTGAAACCACATATTATCTAACTGAAAACCCAATCAAAAAATGGGCAGGAGATCTAAAAAGACATTTCTCCAAAGAAGACATACAGATGGCCAAAAAAGCACATGAAAAGATGCCCAACATCACTAATTATTAGAGAAATGCAAATCAAAACTACAGAGAGGTATCACCTTACAACAGTCAGAATGGCCATCATCAAAAATCTACAAACAATAAATGCTGGAGAGGGTGTGGCGAAAAGGGAACCCTCCTACACTGTTGGTGGGAATGTAAATTGGTACAGCCACTATGGGGAACAGTACAGAGGTTCCTTAAAAGACCAAAAATGAGCTACCCTATGATCCAGCAATCCCACTCCTGAGCATATATCCAGAGAAAACCATAATTCAAAAAAATACATGCACCCCAATGTTCATTGCAGCACTATTTACAATAACCAGGACATGGAAGAAACCTAAATGTCCATCAACAGAGGAATGGATAAAGAGGATGTGGTACATATATACAATGGAGTGTTACTCAGCCATAACAAAGAATGAAATAATGCCATTTGCAGCAACATGGATGGATCTAGAGATTGTCATGCTGGGTGAAGCAAGTCAGACAGAGAAAGACAAATATCATATACTACTGCTTATATGTGGAATCTAAAAAAAGGGTACAAATGAACTTACCTACAAAACAGAAATAGAGTTACAGATGTACAGAAAACAAACTTATGGTTGCCAGGGACAAATTGGGAGATTGAGATTGACATAGACACATTACTATACATAAAATAGATAACTAATAAGGATCTACTGTATAGCACAGGGAATTCTACTCAATACTCTGTAATGGCCTATATGGGAAAAGAATCTAAAAAAGAGTGGGGGGCTTCCCTGGTGGCGCAGTGGTTGAGAGTCCGCCTGCCGATGCAGGGGACACGGGGTCGTTCCCAGGGCCTGGAAGATCCCACATGCCGCGGAGCGGCTGGGCCCGTGAGCCATGGCCACTGAGCCTGTGCGTCCGGAGCCTGTGCTCCGCAACAGGAGAGGCCTCAGCAGTGAGAGGCCCGCGTATCGCCAAAAAAAAAAAAAAAAAAAAGAGTAAAAATGAGTGGATATATGCATAATGGATTCACTTTGCTGTACACCTGAAACTAACACAACATTGTAAATCAACTGTACTCCAATAAAATTTTTTTTAAAAGTTAGGCATAGCCAAAAAATGGGCAAAAAACTTAAATAGACATTTTTGTAAAGAAGATATTCAAATAGCCAACAGGTATATAAAAGGTGCTCAACAACACTAATCAATAGGGAAATGCAAATCAAAACACAATGGGAGGGCTTCCTTGGTGGTGCAGTGGTTAAGAATGCACCTGCCAATGCAGGGGACAGGGGTTCGAGCCCTGGTCTGGGAAGATCCCACATGCTGTGGAGCAACTAAGCCCGTGCGCCACAACTACTGAGCCTGTGCTCTAGAGCCCTGGAGCCACAACTACTGAGCCTGCGTGCTACAACTGCTGAAGCCCATGCACCTAGAGCCCGTGCTCCGCAACAAGAGAAGCCACCACAATGAGAGAAGCCCGTGCACAGCAACGAAGAGTAGCCCCCGCTCGCTACAACTAGAGAAAGCCCACGTGTAGCAACGAAGACCCAATGCAGCCAAAAATAAATAAAAACAAACAAAAAAACCCAATGGGATATCACCCCCCATTCTGTAGAATGGCTATTATCAAAAAGAAAAGAGGTAAGTGCTGGGAAGAATGTGGAGAAAAGGGAACTCTTGTGCACTGTTGGTGGGAATGTAAATTGGTGCAGCCACTATGGAAAACAGTATAGAGTTTCCGCAAAAAATTAAAAATAGAACTGCCATGTTATTCAGCAAACCCACTTCTGAGTATATATCCAAAGGAAGTGAATCCCGTCTCAAAGAGATATCTGCATCTCCATGTTCATTGCAGCATTATTCACAATAGTCAAGACATGGAAACTATCTAAGTGTTCATCAACAGACGAATGGATAAAGAAAATGTGGTATAAATACGCACAATAGAATTTTACCTAACCATGAAAAAGAAGGAAATCCTGCCAGCTGCAAGTACATGGATGAACCTTGAGGGTATTATGCTAAGTGAAACAAGTCAGAGAGGGAAACACAAAACTACATAATCTCATTTATATGTGGAATCTAAAAACCTGAACTCATAGGAACAGAGCAGATTGGTGGTTGCCAGAGGCAAGGGAGTGTGGGGGAAATGAATGAAGTTGGTCAACGTGTACGCACATCTCTCAAACCCCTGAGCCTTGATTTCCCAGCTGTCAAAAAGAGATGTTTACCTTATAAAGCTGTTGTGAGGATTATAAATAGTTTACAACTTAATGGACTGCACACGTTAACTGTCTACTTCACCATGTATCATTTTCATAAAGCTCAATAGAAAGAACGGTTGTCTCAATGCCAATAACTTTGGTTCCCTCCTTGTTTTTCACCCTCTTTTCTGTTTTGGAGAGAGTCAGAGACTATAACGTAGTGTAAGAGCATAGACATGAACTACGATAGACCAGTTTCAAGTACTGGTTCTGCCATTTACTGGTTTGGGGAAATTATTCAACCTCTTCCATCCTTGCTTTCTTTAGCCCTAAAATGGGGCCAACAATGGGTCCTATGTCCTAGGTTGTGAGGAATACATGTAAATTCTTTATCAGTTCATGGTACATCAGAGAGGCTTAATAAATGACAGCAAAAGCAATACCTACATAAGAAATAATCATAGCACATTATACATTACACACATTTTAAAGCATTTTAATAGGAACTAAACCAATTTTATTCTCCAGTTGCTCTTGACACTGATATTATTAATTTCCATTTTATGAATGAGGAAACCATTGCTCAGAGAATTTTAGTCATTTTTCCAGAGTTACCCCATCAGGGCTCATTCATGCATAGAAATTCTGGCTTTGAGAGCAGTGTTTCATCCATATCAGCACAGTTCTAGAGAATCAAGGAGAATTTAGAGGCTCCCAGGGAAGATGGGAGGAGTAAGTGAGGTTAACCTGCAGCCTCCAAGAAACAGCTAAGAGGTCAGAGCTACCGGTTCAGTGCCAAGAGAAAGCTGGGGAATATTAGTTTCTTGAGAATGCTGAGAAAATTATTGAACTGGTGAAGCTCAGAGTACAATAGTCCGATTAAATGACCTTTTCTCTCCTCTCACGTTCGTGTGCTATGACCCAGACACAGTTGAACGGTCCATGGGTAGTCATATAGCATTTTGCAGATACATACCTGACCATCAACCCTGCTCTGTGAACCCCCATAACTGGGCAAGGTCAGACTAGATATGGAGGATTTTCAAGGATTGCTAAATGACCATTTGTGCATTACTCAAAACCACAAAGTCTAGCTTCATATACTGATTTCCCAAGTCATTCTAAGGAGGTATCCACTTCCTGAAATCTCCTCAATGTCTTTAAATACTCTTTGATATCAGCAATCAACAAAGCTGAGATCTTTTTATATATGACAGCTCAGAGACATTATGTTATTTTCTCAAGTTCTCACCACTACTATGTGGCAGTGCCAGCATTTGACTTCTGCCTGCAAATTCACTCTCTCCATAGATGGAGAGGCAGGGTTTGACTCACTAAATCCACTAGTCATGGCACTGAAACCTTTCAGTGACAGCTCCTTAAGAGGTGGCAGGTACCAGCTTTGGAGTCTGGTTTGAATCCTGACTATCCACTTATTGGCTGGGACTTTGGGCAAATGAATGAACCCTCCAAAGCTTCATTTGAGAAATAGTACCAATTTTATAAGGTTATTTGAAGTATTAAATGAGAAAATGCACCTCATCTGATCTTCATCACTTAGAATCCCATTATCTAAGCCATCAAATTAGCAGTCAGGATTCTGACCGGGAAACCCAGGCTGTCTGACTTCAGAGCCCTCAATCATCAGGAGCATGAAGTATGAGCAGGGGTGGGAAGATTTACACAGAGGTGGGCTGGAGAGAGAGGTAACAATGCACACGACTTCTTAATACATCAATGGTGAATAGTTACTGAGCTTTTGCTAAATGCCAAGAACTCTCCCAAATACATGTAGTAACTTATTTCACCTTCACAATAATCCTATAATGTGAGAACTATTGTGAACCCTGTTCTAGAGGTGAGGGACTGAAGCGTGGGGCTGTTAAATGTCTTGCCCAGTGTCACACAATAGTAAGGGGAGTCAAGCAGTGTAGTCGGGGAGTCTACTAACTTCACCATCATACTAGACTCCATCTCTAATACTCATTAGAGCAGAGTTTGTTGACCTCTGCTGTACTGACATCTTGGGTCAGATAATTCTTCCCTGTGGCAGCTGCCCTGTGCATTGTAGGGTGTTAAGCAGCATCCCTGGCCTCCATCCACTAGATGGCAGTAGCACTAACCTCCAGCCAGATGTGATAACCAAATGTCTCCAGACATTGCCAAATTGTGTGTGTGTGTGTGTGTGTGTGTGTGCGCGCACGTGTGTGGTAGTGGTGGCAAAATTAATCTGAAGCTTGGCTCAACCATTTGCCTGCTGTGTGACCTTGGACAAGTTACTCTTTGAGGCTCAATTACTTCATATATAAAAGGAAGACATACTTTATTTTATTTTTTATGAACTGATAAAGAACTGTTAGTCTCTTCTAGGTTTGAGAAATCATTCAGAAAGTAGGATTTGGTTGCCAAATACTATGATTTCTGAAATGATGTATAAGAACAATGAAGTAAAGTATTTGAAACTGCAGCGGTTCTCAAGATTAAAGATGAAGTGAACATCAAGACACCTTCTGAATGTTACCCTCCTTTTCCTTCTTCCCTGCTCGTGACCATTCTGCTTAATCTGCCACAAGTCCTTTCTCCATGTCTCCATATTGAAATCTCACCCATCTCTAATGTGCAGCTGAAAATTAACAATGATTCCTTACTATCATCTAAACTTGATTGTGCCAGAATGTCTTTTTTTGAAATTTTAATTTTTTAATAGATTTTATTTTTTTGAGCAGTTTTATGTTCACAGCAAAATCGAACGGAATGCACAGAGAGTTCCCATAGCCCCCACCCCAACACATGCACAGCCTCCCCTGCCACCAGCATCCCCCTCAAGAGTGGGACATTTGTTACCACTGATGAGCCCATCACGATCACGCAAAGTCCGTGGTTTACATCAGGGTTCACTCTCGGTGTTGCACATTCTAAGGGTTTTGACAATGTATAAGGACATGCATTCACAATTACAATATCTCATAGAGTAGTTTCCCTGCCCTAAAAATCCTCTGGGCTCCTACTATTCATCATGCGCTCTCCTTTAACCCCTGGCGACCACTGATCTTTTCACTGTCTCCATAGTTTTGCGTTTTCCAGAATGTAATATGGTTGGGAATCACATAGTATGTAGCCTTTTCAGACTGGCTTCTTTCACTTAGTAATATGCACTTAAGTTTCAGGAAGAGGTATTTTAGTCAAGATGATCAGGAAGATAAAATAAAATAATGCCTGTAAAATTCCTGAACATAGTAAGCACTCAACAAATGGTAGCTGGAATTATTACGCCATGCTGCCTGGTTGTATTAACACCTCACTTTGTATCATGATTGACACTTGATGAATTGTGCTTACATACGTCATTTCAGTAAATCTATGAGACAAGCAGGGTTTATGATTCCCTTTTCAGACCATGACATTAAGAACCACCCATCAGAGAAATGAAGCTCACCAACTAGATAAATCACTCTTCCTTTCTTGGGAAGGAGTGGGGATGTTAGGGAAGGAAACTATTCCTCTAAATCTGTTTCCTTTTGTAGCACGGAATGGAAATCCTCTCTCCTTTATGGAAACTTGAGCAATATTTCTCACCACCTCAGCCCCAAGGACAACAGCAATGATAGACAGCATTCATTAAGCCTTTACTATGTCCCAGAAACTGTGCCTAATTTTTTTGTCTTGCATTGTGTTATTTATTCCTAACATATATTCTGTAATTATCCTGGTAGTAGATTGATTTCAGAGGTGGCCCCAATGGGTTTAGGTCTCATGACGTTTGTATATTTGCCCCATATTCATGCCCTTGGGTAGCACACTTTCACACTGACTCTGGGTTTGGTCATGTGACTGTTTTCATCAATGATCACTAACAGACTGGGGGCAAGCAGAGATCCGAGAAGTGATTGTGCCTCAGGACTTGTCTTTTTGCTCCTCTTGGAAACCTGAGTTGCCATATGAACAAGCCCAGGCCAGGCTGCTGGATGATGAGACATTTATAGCCCTGTGGCCCCTGCTTGTCCTGCCTGACAGCCAGCCAATTTCAAACAGCTGGCAGGTGAACCCAGATGCATGAGTAAGCTCCTCTAAGACTAGAATTGCCCAGCTGAGTTTAACCCCAATTACCAACCTATAACCATGAGTTAAGATATGGCTGTTGTTGTTGTTTTAAGCCACTCTGCTTTTTTATTAAGGCTGCAAAAAAGGCTAACTGAAACAATTCCCTTTTATAAATGAGGACACATAGGTTCAGAGAGACTTAATGAGTTTCTGTGGTCACACAGCCCATAAGTGATAGTGTTGGGAAATGATCACTTCACCCCAGAATCCATGCAGCTCCAGCCTGGGTTGGGGAGACATATTTAATGGGAGAAAGGGCAGGAAGTAAACCAGGCACGGAGGTCATAGTAGCTGGGCCAGGTTCAGCTGGAGTTGAGGTTCAGCTGGTGGGGGAGTGCTCGGCTCCAACCTGTTCATCTCCCACTCGTTCCCTTAATTATTGGGAAAAGCCCTTGAACGAGAGAGGCTTGCGGTGTTGCTTTCACAGGTAGCAGGGGACATGTCTGAGGTCATTATTCCCCAGGAAGAAAGAGTTTGCAGACCTGCCACAGGAAACAAGGAAGGATACCCTGGTAGTACTTTACTGCTGAAACTTTGTCCTGTGACACCATTTCTTAATTTTCACATTTCCCAACATATTAGTTATCCTAAACTTCTCATGTCCCAAACAATAGAACTTTTTTCACTTCCATTTTTGGGCTACTCTAGGGGATGGTAAGTCTACCCCAGTCCTGGTTTTTCCCGTGTTCCCCCACCTTCAAAGAAGAGTGGATGTTATGGTAGTCGTTAGTATCCATACGTTTGATCAGGTGGGCATGGTCATTCTGAAACTGTACTCCTCTCATTTTCTTCTGTATTTGCGTATTCTTGATGGAAAGATTCAAGATTTAGGTTAGAACTTAACGGTGAGGTGGAGGCATCTTAGGAGGCATCTCACTTTGGCATTGTTTCAGGATCCCACCCCCAGAAGATAGACTCATTTTCTGTACTTAGTACTGACCCTCAATTTTAACTCAGTCTACTGCACTGCAGTGTAATTCTTCGTATGCCTGACTATTAAGTTCCCTGAGGCTTAAAAATGGTATCTTTTTGGCTTTTGTATCCCTATTATCTAACCCAGAATCTAGACAGTATAACGTAAATAGAGAAGGAATATTTCTTGAATGAAGAAGCCTGTGTTCAAACCAGCCCCTCGCCTTCCTATTTGCACTGCCTTGAGACGATAACCTTTCTGAGCCTTAATTTTCTCAACTAGAAAATGAAGGTAACCATGCCTATCTGACAGGGTTATTGTGAGAATGAAATGAAATAAAATATATAAAAGTCCCTAGGGCTTTTGTAAACATTGAAAGAACATTATATTCCTTCTTTTCATGATAACCCACCTGTGAATGGGGGGGGCTGGGGGAGAGGACTCGGCAGCATGGAAGGTACCAGATCATTGGGCGATTCTTCTGCAGTTTTACCACAGATCTGCCTCATTTATATGCATCCATCCCTCCAGTAAAGGACTCTAGGGCCTGGTTTTCTCTTTTAGTTGTGTCAGGCACTAGCCTTCCCCAGGTGGTATCTCTGCGATTAATGGCTACAGAATCACCAGGGCTGGAGCAGGCTGGTTTTTCTCGGATTCCTTTTTGAGTTTGTAATCTTAGCTGTCATCCTCTTGGTTTGGAAGATTATTAAGCATTCCACAAGGAAAGCATTCTCTTTAAAATGGCTCTGAAGCAGCCATGATTCAGGAAAGCCACTTACCCTGCATTGCACTCCTGCCCCTTGCCTGATATCGCACCAAGAGTCACCCATGACCTTGGCAAAGCGAAGGCAGCTTGCCTTGTTCCAAGCTCAGTTATCAGGAGATAACCTCTGCAAGCTGGTTAAATAGGGTTTCTCTTTCCTATTTCTTTCCCCTTTCTTTCTTCTAGTTCTTTTTTTTTCCTTTTTAAGCTCAGCAGAGAAAGGTTCTGCTGGATTCAGGAAGGACAAATGTGTGCCGTGATAGAGGAGAGTTCTCAGTTTTGTTGGGGAGAGACTCTGCGCATCAACCCCTAGATGCACGCGCTCTGCCTCTTCAGAGAGGACTTCAAAAGCCTCACTCCAGAGATTTCCTCAGAGGCTGTGTGGCCTGTTGGCTAGTGTATAATGTAACATTTGCTTTTATCCTTATAAATATTTTAACTCTTCTTTCACTCTGGATCCCTTGTTTCAAAGCCAAACTTCTTCCACTTTGTTACTAAGATTGCATCTTCTCCCTGGCATCCAAGCAATTTTCCTTATTCTGCTCAAGGCTTGCATTAAGGTTAGTAAAGTAAGTCTTCCTCTCTCTGCCTTTCACAAGCTCTTTCAACTGGACAGCTCACTGTTTGTGCTTTTAGGAAATTCTTCAATCTTAGTTTACGTTTTTGTTCCCCTCCTCCCCGCAATGCTCAGGTCTCAAGCCCCCCCCCTTTTTTTTTAATTTGAGAGTAATGCTTTCTTTTTCTTTTCTTCCTGTTGTGTTTGCATTTTCTTAGAAATGTTAATTCAACAAACATTGATGTGTTCTCTATATCAATCCCTGTGCTAAGAGATGGTGGGTTTGTGGGAGGCTCTTTCCAGGAAGAATTCATAATCATGTGGATACAATGTCCTAAAGATTGTCCCTATCTATCTATCTATCTATCTATCTATATCTATAGATATATATGTATCTAGATCTCTGTCCATACAGACCTATCATCTATCTAAATAGAAATAGAAATACAGATACATATATATTTACAGATATAGAGACAGATAAGATATAGTTAAACTGTGCAAGGAAGCACAGAGAAATATTTAATAGAAACTTACTCAAAGCTTTGAGTGCAAGGATCATGAAAGACTTATCTTTAGAGCTTTGTATTGATGTATGAATAGGCGATAGGTGTTATTCAACTGTATCTGTAGGGGAAAGACACTGAGCAGAGTATATAACATATAAAAAGTTGTAGAAACTTGTAAGAATGTAGCCTGTGATGTTGGAGAAGGATGAGAATGCTTTGTGGCCGAAGACTAGGGCTTTTCAGCGGAGATGACGGCAAACGAGGCTGGAAAAAGAACCAGGCCTCACGTTAGTTCTTTCCCCATTGGAATAAAGAATTGAGCTTGGACTTTCCCTGTGTATGGTGTGGGACTACAGGAGATTTTTAAGCAAATGAGCAACTTGTTCATATTAGGAAATTATTGTTAAGTGGCAGTGAAGGGTAGACTAGTTCAGTAAGAAATTGAGGCAGGATATTCCTTAATCTTTCAATTTGCCAAATCCTGACTAAAATTTCTGATAAGCTCTTGAGAATGGGTCAATACAAAATCAATCAAATCATGTCCTAGAAATCAAAAATCAAATGCAGACAAAACTTCACACCAAAGGTCAAAGCCGCACACATACCACATGAGAACGGAAACAAGCACACGGTTTGAATACAACGATTATAAACTTTTATTCAAGAAAGGCTGTGTTGACATTTTGATTTGGTAGCTCCTGGCATTGTTGTCCTGCTGTTATTTACATTTCACTTAGTCTGATTTACATTACGATTACATCATAGTAAGGCTTAATTGGAGAAAAAACTTTTAATTCTTTGTTTTCCAAAGTCTTGTTTTGAAGTCCAGTAAACGTTGTTCGGGGTTGTATCCTGTCAGCCAGTATTTAGGCTGTTATGGTGAAGTCTTCAGTTCTCCCAGGAGGAGATGGTTAGGCCCTCCTCTGTGTACCCATCCCATTTTAGGCATGTGTAGGTTACAAAATTTACCATCACCTATTGTGATTATACCTTAGAGAAGCAGTACAGTGTAGTGATAAGGGGCATAAGTCTAGAACCAGAAAGTCTGGCTTTGATTCCTGGCTGTCATTTATTAGCTGTGTAAACTTGGGAAAGTTGCTTAACCTTTCCCAAGTTGGGAACTTGTCTGAGACTTTTCAGACAAGTCTCAGCTTCCTTGTCTGAAAAATGAGAATAACAGTATATAACTTATAGGGTTGTTATAAGGAGAACAGGAGGTAATATGTGTAAAGTACTTAGAACAGCAATGAGTGTGGAGTAAGCACTCATAAAAGTTGTCATTATTCATTATGGATAGACCTTGAAGGTATTATGCTAAGTGAAATAAGTCAGTTAGACAAAGACAAATACCATATGATCTCACTTATATGTGGAGTCTTAAAAAAAAAAAACTCCACAAACCTGAACTCATATATACAGCAAACAGATTGGTGGTTGCCAGAGACAGGGGGTCAAGGGTGGAAAAAAATGGTGGTCAAAATGTACAAACTTCGAGTAATAAAATAAATAAGTAGTAAGGATGTAATGTACGACATGAAGAATTTAGCTAACACTGCTGTACAAGATATGGGAAAGTTGTTAAAAGAACACTAAGAGTTCTTGGCAATGGAGAAAAAAATTTTTTTTCCTTTTTCCTTTCCTTACTTCTTTTTATTGTATCTCTATGAGAAGGTAGATGTTAGCTGAACTTATTGTGGGAATCATTTCGCAATACAGGTAAATCAAACCATTGTGCTGTATGCCTTAAACTTATAGTGATGTATGTCAATTATTTTTCAGTAAAACTGGGGAAAAAAGGTTGTCATTATCTCTCTAATTCTCCTACTCTTCCAGTATTTCTTAGTCTTTACTGTGTCATGGTATACATGGAAAATGATCTGATTTGTATGGTACTTGGGGATAAATGGATGAGGCTGCTTGTTTTTGAGATGACCCAGCTGAAAGGCTTATCCCACCTTAAGACCTTCCTAGCTGCCCTGATGGCTAAGGGGATTAAACTTCAGGACACCTGTAACCCTTTGTAGGAAATTCTGATCTGGTAGATATGAATCACGGATGGAGATTATAATTCTTCTTTCTATCCTACGTGCCCTGCACAATTTTTGTCACAGTGCAGATACTTAATAAGTGTTTGTTCCAACAAATGGATGAATGTGTGGAAGGTAGGAAGACCCTTCCTCTCTTTGCCCACCTAAGGTAATGTGTTCTCGTGAAAAAACAGCATTCACTACCTATATGTTTGTGATTTTCAGTCCAAATAATACATCTGACATTCCAAAATTACGGTAAATTCTGTAAAATCACTTTAGGGGAAGAGACAAGAAAAGCCACTTGAAAGGTGAACTGTCACAGAATTCTTGGGGAGGTTGGCCGAGCTTCAACGTGAACCATCAGGAAATGCTTGGTCATTCAGAGGCTCAGAATAAGTCCTGATGGGCAAAGATGTTTATTCCTTAATAAGTGGCCTATTAGTGGCAAATACTTTAAAATAAAGAGACAAAGTCATTCTGTTCAGCGGCAGCAGGAAGCCAAGAGCAGATCAAGAAGTTCTTAGAATGAAAGTCTTCATATGATCCACGTGCCTGCAGATAAGAATGGGTCCCAGATTCTAGTCTGGATAAGAAACAAAATTCCACTCACTGTTCCTTGTGATAACTGCAGTTCAAGATAGCTCTTATAATTGAAATGGCCAACAAAATATTTTAAAAATAGGAGAAAAATCACTATCAGTGACAGGAATTAAGGAAAAGTACTAGTCACATGCCCAGATAAGGACTTTCTACAAGATAGAGCAATGGCTCTCCAAATTTGTACCATTCCCATTTAACAAATTTAAAGCAACTCACTTTTTTTCAGTATTTAAAAAATTTTATTTATTTTAATCTTATAGAGAAGTTGTAAGAATAGTTTAAAAATGCCTATACTCTTTATTCAGATTCATCTCTATCTTTGAAAGAAAAAGATCACTTATTTTGAAGTGTAAATGATTAAGTTTTGTGTCCAAAGGGTATTTGTCTTTGGCACAGAACTCTTTGCCTTCAGGTGCTGCAGTTGGTGGTAAAGAGCGAAAACACAGGTCTTAAGGCCTCCCTTTGTCTGTGAAATTGCAGAAGAGGCTGGGTGGGGAGAACTCAGGTGAGCAAGCTGCTGAGAGAAACAGAAAACTTGGCACAGACTTTTTCTTTGTGATTAGAGAAGTCTGGTTGGACTTCTAAATTCCCAGGGAGTGGAGTTTCCATGAAGAATCACAATTCACTGGCCAGAAGTATCTGCTCCAGCTGCTGGGCTACAGTTGTCCATCTAAACATGCTTCTGAAAATGAGGCCAGAACCCATGTTAATGAAGCTTGATCACCTCCGAATTATTGTTGGATTAATTAGCAGCTTTGCCAGTAGCCCACATGTGCAGGGTCAGTAACAATTTATGGTAAGTCACATTTAAGTAATTTCAGTCAATTTAACCAGTATTTACTGCACCCAAGCACAGAGCTCTGGGCAGGCCCAGCGCAAGAAGAGGGACTGAAGTGGATATCAAATCTGAGGGGTTTTAGTTCTACCTCTGTCATCATGTTCTGGGCAGGGAGAAGGGAGCGAGTCAAGGCTTGCCATAGAAAAGGCTTGGGGAAGCAAATCTTCACAATGGTTGTCTTACCAAGTCCAAGGGAAGCAAAATGAATTTCAGACCAACACTAGTCATAATTGATACCCACATGTCTGTCAGTATCCTTTTGGTTGCCACTGACAGGAACCCAACACTAATTACCTTAAACATCAGCTACAAAGGCAAAAACAACAAGCAAAAAAAGGAAAATATAATGATGTATTTAACAGTAACATTCAAAGTGTTATCTCACTCACATCAGGAATGGCTGGATTCCCGTACTCAAATTATGGCCTTTGGCTCTGTTTTCTCCTATAGATGGTTTATTCTCAAGCATTCTTCTCATCCTAGTTTGGGTTTCCCTACCACCAAAAGCTGACTCTGGTGCAGGTAGTTCATTTGGGAGATGTGGTGACCATGAAAATGCACCACTCAGATCTTATGCTGCAGGAAGCATAATTGACTGATGACCTCGCTGCCCACCATCATGGATCCACCATCATATTCATGTGAAAGCCATGCTTCCCACGGGCTGCTCCCACTGAGGGACTGAGCACAGTGAGGTCACCGAGGCAGGCCCATTCCTGGTAGATGTGGGTCTCCTCTGACAGGTTGCTTTGACTTGAGGAACCCCCTTTGGCCTGGCTGACCTTGTCCTGGAGTTGTGCTGTAGCCATGCCACTTCCTGTCTGATTACCCTTCCTTCCTTCTCTCCTTCACAGTAGAGACCCACCTTCTCCAGCTCCTCCCCTTTTGCCTTCACAAATGTTTCTCCCAGTAAAGCTTGTGCATTGCTAATCTCATCTTGGCACCTGCTTCTCCAAGGCCGGAACTAACACAGGAGGTGATCTCAGGAAGCACAAGTGAGGAAATGGGGAAGGTGAAACAGGGACAGGAGAAAAGGTAATAAAAGGGGCACAAGTGAGCAGGTGACCACTGTGGGCAAGTCCTGCTGGGATTTTCTTAGAGACCATGTGGGGTATGCTCAGGATCGTCCCACCAGAGGTGGGGACATGAGGGCATTTATCTTGTACTTTCCGTTCCTCATTGGCAGAAGATTGTATCAGCTCTTTCACGCTTCGAGTTTGCAGAGACAGGTCCTGGGGTGCCAGCAAAAGCCTTCAGGCAGAGAAGAAGAAAGATGCAGATTCTTGAGGTTGAAAACAGCCTATCACGCTGTGGGTAAACTCCAGTGGGCCAAGGGAATATGGTGCAGGGCATAAACAGCATATGCTACACTCATGGTGAAGAAAAAGTTGGGGCCACTAATGGCTTGCAGTATCTCCAAGGATAGCAATTTCAGAGACCACTTCTTCTCAAGAATTTCAACTGAAGCCTTGGGAGTGCCTCTGATTGGCCAAACTCATGTCACATGACCATTCCTGGGCCAATCATTGTGCCTAGAATGGAGTATTCTGTCACACTGAGATGTATGATCCGGCCACTGCTCCAACTCACATCTACTGAGAATGGGGCAGGGATGACTCCCTGAGACGATAGGCAGATGAAAATCCTGTGACCACCACTGGATATGGTCTTGAGGCTGAGAAGATGGAGGAAGATTCTAGATGGCAGCACTTTTCAGCATCCAGTCGGGGTGCATGCAAGCTGGTGTCTAGAGACCTCAGTACTACATGGGTTCTTGGGAGCTAAGTTCCCTCCAAAGCACACTGGCTACAATTACCAGATGTCACTTACTGGTGGGGAAGCAGCCCATTGCCACCTCCATGCTGAGCTTTCATTAGCTGAACCTTTATTATTTGGGTCCTCATCGGCTCAGGGCGTGGGGAGCTGGAACCTGCAAATGCCATCTTCTCATTTTAAGACTCTGCTCATTCATTGCCAGCCTACAGAAGGGCTGGCAATCTTGGGGATGCTGTTCTCCAACTGCTTTCCACTCTTTTCTTCAGCCACAGGCACAGGCCATGTTTGTGTTTGGTTTGGGAAGTGGCCTCTGCCCCAGTTCCCTGCAGTGGGGAAACAGGAGACGTGTACAATTAGCAATTAATGGCTTTATCTCTACTCACATGTAAGAGACATAATTAGTTGGCTCCATCTGTTACTGATACCTGCTGGAATCAGCCACTCACATCTCAGCCAGATATTACAGTGAGTGGGAGGGCCTGCAAAGGAAACATTTCAAAAATAACTCACATTTTGTTGTTTCAGACATCCTGCCCCCGTGGAGTCAGTCTCCAACTTTGCTCCCTCAGGTGTATCCAATTTGCTGTCAGTTGGCAAGGAAATGGGCAAGCTAAGGAATATGGAAGCTGATAGTGTGCATGATTTTCCCAGGAGCTGAGAACTTCAGTTTAAAGAGACAAGAATTAGTGTCATGTGGCAGTAGTGGGGTGCTGTCCCAACTGGGGCTATGGTGTAATACAGGAGCTGGGCTCAGATACTTAGGAAATATTATCAGAGGGAAAATCCAAATTTGGAAGGACAAGCTGGAGCCTCCATGGCTGCTAGAGAAAGTGACTGGCCCAAGGTCGCTCAGCTAGGAAGGAGGTGAGCTGGGATTTGCATCTAACCCCAAAGCCCATTTTCTGAATCATGATGCATCACTGTTGTTGGATAAAGTTTTGTGGATATCAGGGTCTCGTGGGAATTAAGAAAGTCCAGGACAACTTTTATTTTTTGAGGCCAAGACAGTTATGCAAGAAATGAGGCATTTAAAAAGAAATATTTCCACCTACATAATTAATGTTTTTAATGTAAAAAGGTACAATGCAATATCATTGGGTTATTCACAAGATAATTACAAGGTTCATAAAATATTAATTCATAGTACACTATAAGAGCAGAGCTAGAGTGAGGGATATGTGTTCGAGTCTCAACAGGAAAATGACATACTCAGAATAAGATTATTCAAGGAGAGCTTATTTACAGAGGGATTATTAATATATGTGTGGATGTAGGGGAACCACCAAAGACAGTGCTGACATCTGGGCTAGTTTCAGTTGACTTTCCACCTCTACCATCCTAGGAACATGTGGAAGGAGGCAGAGCTGTGGAGAGCAAATGTCTGTGGCTGCAGTGCTGACTTATCAGTGCAACAGCTGGCCTAAGGTGACCTCAGAGGGCAGAACCCAGGTGATAAATGACGTGACCTCACTTTCCATCCTCTCTCTGACTTCTTCCAGGACTCCTCATTGGCAGAACTCACGTGTAAAGCTGGGATGAGGGTGAGGCAAGTGAGGCATCAAGGGATCAACATTTAAGGATGCCCTCACTCTCAGGGTTGTGCCAGTGCAGGGTTGGGCCTGGAGCACTTGCTCAGCCCAGAGAGCGAGGGTTTCCTCAAATTTTGCAGCCTCAGCTCCTCACTCCCCTCACCCTAGTCCCAGCCTTGGGCAGGGGTAATTGTAATGAGGTCTATACAGCTTAGCCTTTTGTAGTCAAGATGAGATGGAAAAGGGAAAAGAAGATCTAGAGGAGCACATGGGAGAAATTCAGCACAAGTTTAAAATTCTAAGACAAACATTTTTTCATTCCATCATATTCACTGTAAAAAACTAATAAACAGAAACCTCAATTAAATAAAGTCGGGAGACCAGAATGGGGAGCTCTCACACCCTGTGACAGTAGCAGAGCCCAATAGGAAGAAGAAAGACTCCTCTTCTTTCCTGGCAAGGACTCAGCCAATGAAATGCCATGGACTCTTTGTTTACTACAGCCCTGCCAACTTCCTTTTCCCATCTGTAAGAGTTCTCCTTCCCTCGCTGTGTGGGGACTTGCATGTGGCTCACCAGAGTTGCAGATCCTGAATTGCAATTCTCTGTGGATCCCGAATAAACCCATCTTTGCTAGAGAAATATCTGGCATTCTATTTGTTTTAGGTCAACATCGCCTATTTCTGTGTCTGTATCTATTAACCTCATTTGGAGAGAAAGTCAAAAGTCTAAATATGAGACATTCATGACACTTCATTTTCATCCTGTGATAAGCCTTGATGGACCTCAACTACTTGTGGTTATTGGAAACTAAGCTGTCTCCCTTTAGAGTCACAGGCCCTAGAGATAAAAGTGAGTCCCCATGGAGCACCCCTGTCTGGCTTGTATTGCCTCCATGAAAGCATATTGGCCTCTTCCCATTCTTTTGTGGCTCTCAGAGCATATTCATCTTCATCTTTCAACCCAGCTCACTCACTGACTCTCCCACTGGCTTTAGCTCCTGCTACTTCAGCCATACCTTCAGATATCCACTGGGGCAAGAACCTTAATT
>NW_006775554.1:2729471-2729885 GCF_000442215.2 Lipotes vexillifer
GTCCACTGTTTTTTGCCTGATCCACCCTCCCCAGGCCATCTGCATAAAGAATTCTTCTGGTGGCCTTTCTCCTACCACAGCTTGGATGGCCCCCCTGCTGCAGGTCTACCACCTGACTCTCAGTTAGGTCCTGGCAGTAACTGGGCCTCTCTTCGAGTCATGCTTCCATTCATACTAAACTATTTAATTATTGTAGTCCTGTAATACATTTTAATTATCTGGTAGAACTCGTTGTTGATCTTATGTTAGATTTCCTTTTTTTTTTTTTTTTTTTTTTTTTTTTGGGGTACACAGGCCCCTCACCGCTGTGGCCTCTCCCATTGTGGAGCACAAGCTCCGGACGCACAGGCTCAGCGGCCGTGGCTCCCGGGCCCAGCCGCTCCATGGCATGTGGGATGGTCCCGGACCAGGGCC
>NW_006775554.1:2729939-2744249 GCF_000442215.2 Lipotes vexillifer
GGACCCTCAACCACTGCGCCACCAGGGAAGCCCCAGATTTCTTTTTAAAATATTCTCCAAGATTAACTTTTAACATTTTTATGACATTCTGCACTAAGAGAGAAAACTCTTTGGGATGTTACTTGTGTTTGGAAGGCAATATGGCAGATTTCTTAAGGGTTTTAGTGTCAGACTCAATCCATCCCTCTTACTAACTGGCTGTTTAACTTTAGTCAGTTGCTTAACATCTCTAAGCATCAGTTCTTTCTCTTGAAAAACAAGAATAATGAAAGTACCTGTAGTTGTAAGAACTGTAAGGATAATCATTAGATTTTCTCTATGCATTAATTAGTTAGAAATTTATATTTTTACAATATTTTAGCTTTCTTATCCAGGGATATGATACATAGCTACACTTAGTAAGGCTTATTTATGCATAACTAGGAATAGGGTTTTATATGTAGCACTTTTGGGGGGGATAAAATTTACTCATATGTTTGTTTTTATTTGGTTGAAATTCTTCTTGAATCTCTTTTTTCCTTGTATTTTTCTAGTGGTGTGTGGTAATATGATTTATTTTTATATATTTACTTTGCATCTGTCCTTTTTGTTCATTTAAAAATTAATTACATACATTTTGTTTATTAAAAAATAATTAACATGTAGATGGCAAATAAGCATATGAAAAGATGCTCCACTTCATAAGTCACCAGGGACATGCAAATTTTGAAAAAATGAAATACCATTACACACTTATTAAAATAGCCAAAATCCAGAATACTGGCAACACTAAATTTTGGTGAGGGTATGGAGCAATAGGAACTCTCGTTCATTGCTGGTGGGAAAACAAAATGGTGCAGCCACATTGGCGGTTTCTTGCAAAACTAAACATACTCTTACCATGTGACCCAGCAACTGCACTCCTTGGTACTTACCCAAAGAAGCTGAAAATGTATGTCCACACAAAAACCTGCATACGGATGTTTATAGAAGGTTTATTCATAATTGCCAAGCTTTGAAAACAACCAAGATGTACTTTAGTGGGTGAATGGATAAATAAACTATAGTACATTCAGACAATGAAACAGTATTCAATGATAAAATCAAATGAGCTATCAGGCCATGAAAAGATGTAGAAAAACCTTAAATACATATTACTAAATGAAAGAAGTCAATCTGAAAAGGCTATGTACTATACGATTCCATCTATATCATATTCTGGAAAGGGCAAAATTATGAAGACAGTAAAACAAATCAGTGCTTGCCAGGGGTTGCAAGCAAAGAGAGGATGAACAGATAGAGAATAAAGGATTCGGGGGCAGTGAAAATACTCTCTATGATACTATAATGATAGATACCTGTCATTATATATGTCCAAACCCACAGAATGTACAACACTAAGAATGAACCCTAATGTAAACAATGGGCTTTGTGTAATTATCATGTATTAATTTATGTTTGTCAATTGTGAAAAATGTACTACACTTGTTGGGGGATGTTGATAATGGGAAAGGCTATGTGTGTGTGTGAGTAGAGGGCTTAAGGATTTTGCTATAAACCTAAAACTGCTTTTTTAAAAAAAGTCTTCAAAAAAAATGGAACCTAAAACAAATTTAAAAAAATTAATTGTAATGCTCTTTAGCCTTTATAGGAATGCAAATAAATAATTTATAAATAATTGTATTTTTGTTAACTCCTTTCTAATGTTTATGTCATTCATGTCTTATTGAATTGGGCCAAACCTTAGTCTTAGGCGTATAAACAGCTCCAGGTCTTGACCTATCTTCCTGTCTTCTAAACACTTAAGACTTTTACAGAAGATCAATGAGGACTAAATTTAACTTAGGGGTTTTGAATTTCCTTTCAAAATAACTATACTTGATTTCCAGTTAAAAAGAATAACTCTTTGTCTTTTCTATGATTCACCATCCACTGATTTAAATGAGTCCATGGTGAAGATTAGTGTCTTCCAAATGGTGGCTCTTGTGTTCTGGGGTGAGCATGTTTGAACATCATTAAAGGCAGTAATGGTATCTGTTTTAATTTTCTATTTTTAAAAATTATTAAATAAAATAATCCTTTAAATATTTTCCCTTTAAAAATAGAAGAGTTACATTATGTATAAAATAGACAACTGATGGAAACATACTGTATAGCACAGGGAACTCTACCTAATGCACTGTGGTAACCTAAATGGAGGGAAGTTCAAAAGGGAGGGGATATCTGTATGTGTATGGCTGAGTCATTTTGTTATGCAGTGGAGGCTAACACAACATTGTAAAGCAACCAATCTCCAATAAAAATTAATTTTAAAAAAATAGAAGAGTTACAAGAGCCTCCAAATTCATATTGAGGGAACATGAATGGAGCATGGTGGGGCAGTAGGGTGGGCTCATGACTCGACAGCTCAGCTGAATACTGCTAACTGACATAGTGACTTTGACTATTACACAGTCTGGAGTTGTTTTTATGCTTAGTCATCACCATGCCCTTTCAGGTTCATCGGTTGTCAACACTGGCTCTAGGGTTCAAGATGAATTGCAGTCACTCGGCATAGGTAAGGGGATGGGTTTTGTCAAAGGAAGGAAACAGCAAGAGAAGAGAAGTCAGGGACCACCATCCTCTCATCAACCTGTGGAGAGGTGTGTGGGGCTAGAGAGTTCTAGATGTGCCATGTGAGTTTATGTTCTAGCAGAGAGATCTATTCCTTTACTGCTTTCCATTTTGACATGTCAGTGGGGGAATTAACAGACTATGAGGTGCTGCCAGAGTTTGTCTGGCAATGCCAGCTCTCAGCACTTGGAGTCATTGGGGCCCATGTGAAGTTATAGTACTTTCTTTCAGGGTTGGGAAGACACCATTAGTCCCATGGTGCTACCCCTCCCACCAGGAGAAGGGGGGAACCTGGTCCATCCCAGTTATCTTTGACCAAGCAATCCAGGGTGAGCTTTGGGGTCACTTTGAGACAGTTTGACTCTTTGCATTCCAACAATAGATTATGTAGCATACACCATTATTTGACAGTAGAGAGTATACAGCAGGGTGATATTGAAATGCAGCAAGTTAACCAGGAATAAAGATATGATAGTAAATCCGCAAATTTACTTCAGACTGACCTTCACCAGATTTGCAAGTTATATTCAGCTGATATGGTGCACCAAAATATCCTTCAAAACTGAAGTTATAAACAGAAAATATAGTGACAGTTATATACAATTTGGCTTTTCATTTATTGAGAATAATGACTCTCCACACCTGCAATGTGTTATTTGGAGAGAAGTGCTTGCAAACATCAGCCAGAAACCTTTTCTTGTAGCTTATCATTTAGAACAACAATTATATGTTTTTTAAAAGTCAACATAAAATTTAGAATTCCAAACATCAGTTCATAAAAGGAGTTTATCTTTTGTTGATGCCTTGCAACATAGTAAAATTCTGTCCTGAAACCGACTCATTGTTTTCCTTTCATAAATAATTTAAAGTAAATCTGCCAGCTTTACATCACATGTTAAATGGGGACAAGTCAAAATTTGTCTTAATATTATGAAGATTGTAGCATGAGCTTTATAGCATACTATTTAATAATATAGTCTTGTAATGGAGTATTTTTTATAAAAAGAACTCACTTATTTATAAATGCTGAAATAATTAAAAATCCCTAAGTGTTTACAGTAGTATATTTATTTATGAGAGGAGTCCATATGTCAAAAAGAGGTTGGAAAAGCTGGTGTAATGGGAACCGCTCCCCTGTTTTGTTAGTTCTTTGTACTTGGGCAAGTTATTAACCTTTCTGAAACTCAGTTTTCCTCATCTTTAAAATGAGAAAGTGACACCTACTCTGCCGGGTTGTTTTAATGATTACATAAAATATGTGAAGTGCTTGGTACAGAGTAGGTTCTCATTAAATGGTAGTTATTATTATTGATTCATTCATTTAATATATTTATTGACCACCTACAATGTATCAGGCATAGGGTTACATACCTCAGTTAAAAGAATGGACAGGTTGAAATCTCAACCCTCTAGTATTAAATTAAACATTACAGGAAGCAGCTGCATAGCACAGGGAGATCAGCTCGGTGCTTTGTGACCACCTAGAGGGGTGGGATAGGGAGGGTGGGAGGGAGGGAGATGCAAGAGGGAAGAGATATGGGAATATATGTATATGTATAACTGATTCACTTTGTTATAAAACAGAAACTAACACACCATTGTAAAGCAATTATACTCCAATAAAGATGTAAAAAAAAAATGAATGAATAAACGAATGCTTTTAGAATTAAAAAAAATTACAACAGTGTGTGAAATATAATTGAGCATTGCTTTCTGCCTAATTGATTAGGAAAGTGAGATCGTCCTTATATACCTATATTAATGCTAGTGACTAATACTTATATGGAATGCTTCCTACATGCTTGGAACTGTGTTGAATGCTTTTTTTACATTGTCATTTCATGCTTACAACAAACCTACAAAGAATTTACTATTATTATCATAATACCCGTTGTACAGATGAAGAAACTGAAACCCGGAGAAATTAAGTGATGAATAAGTGGTAGAGCTGGGTGCTGACCCCTGGGAGTTTGGCTTCAGAGCCCACACATTTAAGCACTACACATTGGCCTGGGAGTATCTTAAAGGCTAAGAAAATTGATACACAGGGTGTGCATTATGAACCTGACTGAGAACAAGGCTATAAAGGGTGGAGTGGGGTTGATCTGGTTGAAATAACTGATTAAGCAGTTGACTGTGGCAGAAAGATCAGGACAGGATGGAAGGAGTTTGAGAAGGGGAAGTGACACTGATTATGATGTAATAGTATTTTAGGGGAAAGACAAAGAGAAATTACACAGAAGGAGTGCAAGTAGGAGGGGCAGAGAAGAAGAGGCTACTATGTGGAGAGTCACAGCAGGATAAGCAATGTAATGTAAGTAATAACAAGCAGCATGTGGAACTTTTCCAAAAACAGTGACCTAGGGTATCAGAAGCATAATGGTACTCTCATACTGATGTTGGAAATTTGATATAGAGTTGGCAGGTGCAGGTAAAATTAGAAGTGTTTTATCTGGGAGGATGTTCTGGCATTAAAAAGTAATTCAGTGCATTCCTCCTAAGGTGAGTACTATAGAAAACATTGGTTTCTGCTGAAGATGGTAAGTCAGATCTATCTGGATAGATGAGGTGCCATATTCCTCAGAGAACAGGACCATGGCACCCTAGAATCTCACTTCTGATCATCTGAAAAATTAAGGCATTGTGTTAGAGGACTGGCCTAGAGAGAAAATGGGATCATCAACTAGACAAATAAGGGTGCCCTTTTAACGGAGAATCATTTATTTTCAGGTATACAGCGAAGTGATTGAGATATATAAATATATATATGTATACGTATATACATATACATGTACATATATATATTTCTTTTCAGGTTCTTTTCCCTTATAGGTTATTACAAAATACTGAGTATAGTTCCCCGTGTTATACAGTAGGTCCTTGTTGGTTATCTATTTCATATATAATAGTTTGTATATATTCATCTCAACCTCCTAATTATCCATCCCCTTTTCGCCTTTGGGAACCATAAATTTGTTTTCTATGTCTGTGGGTCTATTTCTGTTTTGTAGATAACTTCATTTGTATCTTTCTTTTTCACTTTCACATGTAAGCAATATCATATGACATTTGTCTTTGTCTAGTTTACTTCAGTTAGTATGATAATCTCTAGGTCCATCCATGTTGCTGCAAATGACAAAATTTCATCCTTTTTTATGGCTGAGTAATATTCCATTGTACATATATACCACATCTTCTTTATCTACTCATCTCTCAATGGGCATTCAGGTTGCTCCATGTCTTGACTATTGTAAATAGTGCTGCTATGAACATTGGGGTGCATGTATCTTTTTGAATTATAGTTTTCTCTGGATATATGCACAGGAGTGGGATTGCAGGATCATATGGTAGATCATATGCAGATCTATTTTTAGTTTTTTAAAGCACCTCCATACTGTTCTCCGTAGTGGCTGTACCAATTTACATTCCCCCTAACAGTATGGGAGAGTTCCTTTTTCCCCACACCCTAAAGGAGACTCATATGTGTGTGTGCGTTTATTGCAGTATAATTGCTTTACAATGTTGTGTTACTTTCTGCTGTACAATGAAGTGAATCAGCTATACGTATACCTATATCCCCTCCCTCTTGGACCTCCCTTCCCCCGCCATCCCACCCATCTAGGTCATTACAGAGCACCGAGCTGAGCTCCCTGTGCTATACCACAGGTTCCCACTAGCTATCTATTTTACACATGGTAGTGTATTTATGTCAAACCTAATCTCCCAATTCATCCCACCCTCCCCTTCCCCCTCTATGTCCACACATCCGTTCTCTACATCTACATCTCTATTCCTGCCCTGGAACTAGGTTCACCTGTACCATTTTTCTAGATTCTACATACATGCATTAATATACGATATTTGTTTTTCTCTTTCTGGCTTACTTCACTCTGTATGACAGACTCTAGGTCCATCCACATCTCTACAAGTGAGCCAATTTCGTTCTTTTTTTATGGCTGAGTAATATTCCATTGTATATATGTAGCACATCTTCTTTATCCATTCATCTGTCAATGGACACTTAGGTTGCTTCCATGTTCTGGCTATTGTAAATAGTGCTGCAATAAACATTGGGGTACATTTGTCTTTTTGAATTATGTTTTTCTCAGGGTATATGCCCAGTAGTGGAATTGCTAGGTCATATGGTAGTTCTATTTTTAGTTTTTCAAGGAACCTCCATACTGTTCTCCCTAGTGGCTGTATCAATATAAGTTCCTGCCAACAGTGCAAGAGGATTCCATTTTCTCCACACCATCTCCAGCATTTATTGTTTATCTAATAGAAGGAGACTCATTAAAAAACTCAAAGGCTGAGAGGCATGAGCATGGCAGACTTGTGTGCTACATGAGATGGGATGAGCAAGGTTGGACTTGGAGGGGCATGTTATTCATGTGATTACAGGCACCTGAGTCAGGATCCATGGCCTCTTTTCACTCAATATTGGGGTCCTTGGCAGACTCCCCAAGTTTATGTTTCTATAGTCATTGAGAGGAACCCATATTCGTGAGGAAACTTTCCTTTGAAAGCAACAGAAGCACCAGCTCAAACTGGTTTAAGTCCAAAAAAAGGGGTTTCTGGATTCACCAGCAAAGTCCTTTGGGTCTGCTGGTTTTTCAGGCATGGCTGGATCCAGGGGTTTAGACAACACTTTCAGATATTTCCTGTCCTTCTCTCCCTCCCTTCCTTCTCCTTTGCTTTTTTTCTGGATTCTTCCAACTTTAGTCTCTTTCCAATTGGCTATAAAATTGACATGTGTAGCTTCAGAATTGCATAGTCCTTAGTACCTAAGATCATGGAAAGAAGGAAAGAGTATCCCTTTTCCAGCATCCATGTGGGCTCTGATGGGTCACAAGCCCTCCTTTAGAGTAATCACTGGTGAGATAAGATATATAGATTGGAGAGCCTGAGTCGAGGGAGGCAGGGCCCCAGTTTTCACAAGCCCATTAGTCAGGGAGAGGTCATCCTCAAGAGCAGTGTAGCAAGAGCCTTGCCAATGTTGTGCCGCAATCTGCCCTTGTTTCCTCTAAGCTGGCGTGACCTAAAGTGCAGGCTATTGACCACCAGCATCAACATCACTTGGGAGCCTGAAAATTTCTGGGCTCCAACCCAGACTCACTGAATTAGGAATCCTGTATTAATAGCCTTCCAAGTGATTTTATGTGTGCTCAAGTTTGAGAACCATTCTTCCATTTGGCGAGTCCCTTACACATTCTCCAGATCAACTTTCTTCCCTCAATTGTTTTGTGAAAGGTGGTCAGAGCCCTGGGAAGGTATCACTCATACATCCTTGGGAGAGGACTTTGTCCCTGATGATCAAGTCAGCAAAGCCCCAGAAGTCCCTCACGCAGAAAACATCATCAATAGAAGAAGCATCCTTTACTAAATTTTTTTTTTTTTTTGGCGGTACGCGGGCCTCTCACTGTTGTGGCCTCTCCCGTGGCAGAGCGCAGGCTCTGGACGCGCAGGCTCAGCGGCCATGGCTCACGGGCCCAGCTGCTCCGCGTCATGTGGGATCTTCCCGGACCGGGGCACGAACCCATGTCCCCTGCATCGGTAGGCGGACTCTCAACCACTGCGCCACCAGGGAAGTCCTAAATATTTTATCCTTTCATCTTGGTGGCTGATAAAGAGCAGAGTTTTTTAGTATTCTTGTCTGGTAACAGATATCACTTAGAAATCCATTTTGTAATCATTTAAACTTGTTTGCTTTGGGTCTATTTACATAATTCTGTGGGACCCATGGAAAGAGAAGCAGCGTGTTTGTTTTCTGCAGCCGTATACATGGAAAAACCACTTTCTAAGGTAATTACCACTTCAGTGCTCCCCACACAGCTAGAGGGCACCGTGAAGAAGTGTGCCTTCTGGGCCCAGGGCCACTGAAGTGTGGAAAGAATGTACTTTCTCCCTGGGAAAGGGAAACAACACACTTTTTATGCAGCCTCTTTACTGACAGGTGTAATTTGCATGAAGTTTAAGGAGCTGTGGCTTCCAGTGCATGGGGGTGGAGGGGAATCTCATCTCGGAACAAACAAGGCACTTTCAAGACCTTTGAGGTGGAGTGCCCTGGGAGAGGGAGGGACACCTGACCTCCTGCCAGCGGGACGGGAAATGCAAGTCACTCTTACTGAGAATTAAATCAGAGTTGTATCTCCCAGTGGATGCCAGTGGGGACTTTTTAACGGGAAAGACCCCCTGCTTCCTCAGACACCAGTTGTGGTGGAGAAGTTTGTGTTTAAGTCACATGAAGGCTTGCGCACGAGGAAGGGGCCCTAAGTTTTCTCAAGGAGAGGTAAGCGGAGGATTGTCCTGAGTGACTCTGTCCTCCATCGTCTCAGACTGTGTTTTCTGTATTCATTTAGGCTTTAGAGCTCCCCCTGCCCCCTGCCTTTTCTGTTTTCCCATAATGCAGATTTTGACATTTCTCTGGTGGTTTTCAGTTTCTGATACCCTGCATAAAACCCAAGTTCTGGTACCCTGTTCATATCCTGTTAGCATCTTGAATGATGCATATATATCTGGTACGCTTATTATGCCCCTATATGTGCTAGAGAATGGTTGGGTACCAGTGATCCAAGGATGAATGAGATCCTATGCCCTCACTTTGCCCTCAGAGAACTCCAAGAATAGGTTTATTTCAATGGTGTGATCTTGGAAATAATGACTTGGAGGGGTTCTGCATTGCTCTGCAGCTAAAGCAGGGTTTGTAAGCTGGGGCCCATGGACCCTCAAGGGATCTATGGATAGAATTCAGGTATACGTAGGGATGGGGAAAATGACATTCTTATGTTCTTGTGACCTTTCTTGGTGACCTTGTTTATCTCTATGGCTTGCATTCCATTTCCAACAATGATTCACAATTTCACCTACAGATCAGCTAGCCTCCTCAGGGCTTGCTTACATTAACTATGGGGCTAGTTGTCAGGATGCTGGGCTTTTATCACGATGCCATCCCACCTCACCACCCTCTTCTCACCACAAGTGCTGCCATCCTAGCCTCTTACTATCCTCTTCCTCCTATCTTCTAATCCAATCAATAATTCCAGTTGCTTCTTGTTGGCTTATTTTTGCTCATACTCTGAGGTCAGCTTTGCCCATGAAATGTTGAATAAAATTTTATCTCACAAGACCATTGGCTCAATATCAACTCACTCTTGTTTCCAGGGCTGTTCTACTTGTTATTTAGATCCATGCCTACTAAAATTTTGGGCACAGGCCTCAACTGACCCTTCTGGACCTGCCCCCAGCTTGCGTGCCTGAGTTACAGAATCTGTCTCTCCATCTTTATGATGTCCCCACAAAGCAACTTTTCCTTTGGGTCTATGTAGAGGCAGTTGGTTCAAATCCTGGCTCTGCCTCTTCCTAGCTTTGTAGCACTGGGCTAGTCACTTAACTTCTCAGAGTTTCACTTTCCTAATCTATACTCACAGTACCTACCTCATGGGTTATGTAGATCAAACGAGAGAATGCCTATTCAGTCTGTACAATGTATTAGTTATAATCATTATTTCTGTTTTTCTTTATAATTGTGAATGAAAAAATTGCCTGCCATATCAGTGAGCAAAGAATGTTGCAGCCATCAAGCCATCACATTACAACTGCCCCAATGGTGAACCCTGAGGGAACTCAGGATAGAAACAGGATGTCCACCGTCAAGCCCTCAGCCACTGCAGCCAACCCCTAATGGTGCACCCTAGGAGACTCAGGATGAGAAAGCACAGGGATACTGGCTCCAGATAGCTGAGGTGCATATCAAAGGAATGATTTCAGTGAGCCCAGACTCTTGCATCTTCCCACAGAAAAGCACTAAATTCCTTAACGAGATATCTGGTTTCCCTTAATTAGCAGTAGTCTTTTGATGTTCTGACTACCTAGTCTTTGTTGCAAAAATTCCTATATATACTGGCTCCTCCCTGACCTCTTTGGAAGCGGTTTCTCAGGGCTGTCTGAGATGCCCAGGCTTAAGTCTTCAGTTTTGTCTGCTGAATAAAACATAATTCTCAACTTTAAGGTTGTGCATTTTTTTGAGTCAGCATAATCGTTATTACAGTTTTGTGTATTATATTGTCAATGACCTGAGAAGATTGGAAAAAAATATTAGAATATTAGTAACTCTAAATTCTGCTTTAGTGGCATCCCACAAATTCTTACCTCTTTTGCTTCATGTCTCTTAGGTTCACTGCTCTGCACTGCTTGGTGGTCAGTGTCTTACAGACTGTTGCTTCATATATTATGTCCATTTTTTGGTTGTTTTAGGTAGGAGAATAAATCTGGTCCCTGGCATTCCATTTTAGCCAGAAGAGGAGGTCTACATGATTTTTTTTTGTTTTTGTTTTTTTTTTTAGTAAATCAAGTCATTTTTTAAAAATATTTATTTATTTATTTTTAGCTGTGTTGGGTCTTCGTTTCTGTGCGAGGGCTTTCTCTAGTTGCGGCAAGTGGGGTCCACTCTTCATCGCGGTGCGCTGGCCTCTCACTGTCACGGCCTCTCTTGTTGTGGAGCACAGGCTCCAGACGCGCAGGCTCAGTAGTTGTGGCTCACGGGCCTAGTTGCTCCGCGGCATGTGGGATCTTCCCAGACCAGGGCTCGAACCCCTGTCCCCTGCATCGGCAGGCGGAATCTCAACCACTGCGCCACCAGGGAAGCCCTCTACACGTTTTTTTATTTTTATTTTTTGCACTTGGATTTTTTTTAAAGTCTCAAAAGGTCTTTTCATTTCAGTTCTCGTAGATGTACTTCCTTCTTTTTCAGTGGCTACTTAGTTTACAAAATAATAATAACACAGCATATCGCTAGTATTGGTTGAGCTCTGTGCACCAGATACTGTGCAGAGCACTTTACCTATGAGGACCTATTTGTAGAGTAGGACAAGAATCCAGCTTGGACTTGGGGTTGTGGCTGTCAGATATCAGGGGATGGCAGGTGATACTAGGAAACAGGAGCAATTAGGAGACTGACAGCCAGGACAACAGCCAACTCATATCTGAAACCCCCATGACTATGTTAAATATTCCCCTAGTGGTGGACACTTCAATTATTCTAATTGTTTTGCTATTACAAACCAAGCTAGAGGCAACATTTTATATGCACATCTTTGTTCATATGTCATAAAATATCTCTAAGATTGTTCCCAGAAATGGAATTTCTGGGTCAAAGAATGTGTATAATTCAAATTTTGATAGGGACTGCCATTTTGCCCTATAATTATATTGTGCCAGTTTACCCTCTGTATATGAGGGTTTGTTTCTGTAACCTTTACCAACACTGGTTATTATTAATCTTTTAAATTTTTTCAATTTGATGGGCAAAGACTGATACCTTGACATTTTAATTTGCATTTCACTGGTAAAATATTCACATGTTTTTGACAGAATGTATTCTTTTCTTCTCTTAATTCCTTTGCCCATTTTTCACATGGATTATTTGTCTCTTAGTGATTTGTTCGAACCCTTCATATTCCAGCTCCCTATCTCTTCTGATTTCTCTGTTACAATTATTTTTATTGTAGTTGTTTTCTAAGGCTCTTGCTTGTGTTTTTAAAAAACTTTGTTTATATTCTCCTTTGACTTTAAGAAGTTTTTAATTTTTATTTAGTCAAAACAGTAAATCTTTCCTTCTGGGCTTTGGGCTTTATGTTTTGCCTAGAAAGTCATTCTGGATTCCACGATTACATTTTCATCTAGTATCTGAATAGCCTTATTTTTCATACTGTACTTTTATTTATCTGGGATCTATATTTATATGTAGAGTGTGTGTGTGTGTGTGTGTGTGTGTGTGATGATACTTTAACTTCTTCTAAAGAGCATATGCCATTGTCCCAATACCGGGAATTGAGTATAAAGTGTCATCTTTACCCAAACTGAATTCCTATATATACGTGGATCTGTTTGAGACACAGTTGAATTTTACTGATTTTTTTTCACTAATATCAAATTGTCTTAATTATTAGAGCTGTATGTATATTTTGATATTTGGTTGATTATTCCCACATCAGTTGCCACTCATCGCTCAAGTATAGTGAATGGCATGTGTGAAGGTATAAAATCATGAAAGGACATACTGTGATCAAGGTACCATTAAACATTGCATTATTGCTAGAGTATAAACTGTGAAGAAGAAAGGAAGTGAGTTTAGAGAAGTAGGTAGAATCTTGAAGCAAGGAGTTTGGAGAGTCGCTGAAAGATCAATCTTAGGGCCAATATGGTTAATTTGTCTTGTAAACAGTTACTTGGGCAGCAATGAGAGATTAGGCTTCAGGTCCTAGATCTTGAGATTTAAATGTAAGGATGGGGAGAAAGGGGTTCGGAAAGGCCTGGAGAAGGCACAGATCAAAGCAAGCACAATATTATTGGCTATGTTTTGTCATTCTGTACAGCACAGTGGTTTCCTCCAAATAATAAATAGCTATAACTACAACAATAGAATTAAAAGGCATCATTCATTAAGCACTAACTATACACCAACTATGTACTTTATACTCAGAATCTCAATCTTTACAATATTACTTTTGAGGTAAGAATTTTATTATTCATCCGCATTTCATAAATGATGACACCTGAGGTTCAAAAAAGTTAGTACAACTAAATTGTGGGGTTGGAACCTAGATTTGTCTAATTCTGTCCTTAACTCCTTCACTATCTCACCTCTCCATCAATAAGCAGCCTTACACCTGGGCATTTCCCAAACATACATAATAAAGATTTCACCATCTGTCCACTGTGAAAAAAAATTTTTTTTGAAAATAAATTCAAAATTCACCTGTCTGAAGGAAGAGGTATACTTAAAGTTTTTATGTTAGGCTCATTCCGTATTTCTGAAGACTCTAGCCCACTTGAGAAATTGGAATTTGATATCTCATTGAAAAGTATCTTTTCTATCCTGCCTCTTTTAAGGCTTGCACATATATCTGGGTTCCTGACTGACTCACTCTTTCTTCACGGAAACTAGCTTACTTCCATAATCTTTAGTTAAAGTAAACCAACCAACCTAATTTCTAGGACTACAATGGTACCTTTCCTGAGCTCTCTTCCGTGAACTCTCCTAACCTCTCTGCTTCTCCATCCATCCTACTAGCATGAAAATCTACTATTAGGAAAGTATTTGCTATTAGGAACTTAATTTACAGGGTCTGTTTTCCTCCATGAGTCAGAGAAATGCCTGGTAGAAGAGATTAAAATAAGATTTGCCAATAAATTAAGGAGATCTCAGAGTATTAGCCAAAGTGGAAGGGAATTTTCCAAGACTGTTTGTGAGGTATAAAGTCAGAGGACTAAAGCCCATCCCATCCCACATGCCCTCTTCCTGAAGAGCCTCAGCACCCGCCCCACAGGGATGGAATCTGGGAGCCAGTTTTGAAACGTACTCGTGGCCTGTGGCTACATTGAACCAGGCGTGGACTCCTGGTCTTAAATGCAGCAGTGTTGTTCAATGGGCCGGTGATATTCTTCCTCCCAGGAACTTGGAATTGGATTTAGACATGTGATTTATTTTTTGCTGGTCATCTTGAAACAAGAATATGCAAATTTGGGAGCTGCGGAGCAGCTGCATTTGGCCTTTTGCTCTCCAAGTCAGCCAAAGCTAGTCTGCGAGTGGGAATAAAGTGGACACACGTGGAAGCAGAGATGAAAGGCCATCTGGCCTCAGAAAGGGTGTGAGGAAGGGAGAAAAGGAGGAAGGTAGGGAACGAGGGGTATGAGAGAAGGATGAGGGTGAGGGAAAGA
>NW_006775554.1:2744259-2746162 GCF_000442215.2 Lipotes vexillifer
GGGGGGGAGGGAGCGAGGGGTATGAGAGAGGGAGGAGGGTGAGGGAGAGAGAGAGGGAGAGAGAGAGAGAGAGAGAGAGAGTGTAGAGTTTCTGACCACTTTCCAGCTCCCGTTTTCAGTCCCTTGTTGGGAGGTTTGGCTGTACTCTCCAGCCTTCAGTTCCAAGTCATGCTCCTGCATTATTTTCATTTCCCTTTTCTTGGTTTGAGATAGCAAAAAGAACCTTGATGAAGACACACTTTCCTTTGGCTCATCTTCAATTGTGGAATAACAAATAGACAGAAATCAGTGAGCATGCTGGGGCAACAGATATACATGGGTGGAGGCTACACACAGGAGCTTACCCTGGAAACGCTGAAGTCATCGCGTGAAAATGCAGATCAGCTTTGTAAAAAGAATGTGTTGGGACGTTTCCTGATCCTCAGCAGAAAGGTACAGCATCTACGGATTCATCAGAATTGCAGATAGATGGTCCAGTGGGAAAGAGGAGTTGGGACTGGCACTAGATGCATCCAGTTTTGGGGGTGGTGTTTAATCCAGAAGATCAGCCAAATGGGCAAAGCATGAGGTCAAAGTGGCTCAGTCGTCTGGTATTACAATTCAGGAGAATGATGACTACGAGTGTCCGAGCTAAGGGAGCAGAATGTTCTAACAGGAGGATCTAAAGTGATGTTTAAAGTCCTACACATCTGTTAGCAGAAGGGATTCAACTATGATTACCTGAATTATGGTTTCCAGAGGGATGTTTTATGATGTTTCATAGAAAATGCCTTCTGTTGTCCAAAGAGAAGACTTGATTTTAGACCAAACCCTAAATGGGAAGGACTTCTTTTTCTTTCTCCAGAAGGAGTCTTATATGACCCCACCGAAGTTCACAGAACACTGTTCATAGTGAAAGAACTCATCTAGTAAAGTGATTGATCTCAGAGATCTTTTATGAGAATTAAATAAGAACATATAAACACTCAATACATTTTGGGCACTACTACTAATACTACGACTACTGGTACTACTACTATTGTTACTAGTACTAGTACTACTATTACTAATGTTATTATATGTGCCTGGATCATAGCTGGCATCCAGTGCCTGTTCTTTACTTTGTACATCAACAGAAACTCCTGATTTTTTTTCTTGTTCACCTTAACCCAGCCTTGCAGCTGACCACACAGAGATACTGTCTTTTGTTTTTGACCAATTGGGAATGATGTTTGTGGTGTGCCCTGCAAAATGCCCCCTTTTGTTGTGTGCCTCCTGCAGGGGACACCTGGAGAGGACCCCTGCCACAGAATCATAGAATCTTAGCTGGAGAGGGGTTTTAGAGGTTGGTTCCATTCCAAGAACTAGCACCTCCTTTAAACTTCTTTCACATGTATTCATCTCATTTACCACTGACCACTCCCCAGAATAGAGAACTTTCTCCCACCCAGGGCTGGTCATCCTAGTGTTGGTTGGCTTTGTTTATTTCCATTGACTTGAAATACATTTCACTGGGGTTTGAATTTTCAGGCTCTGGGACCGCACAGAGTAAATGTAATCTCTTCCTCACATCAAAAGCCAGTTCACGAATGTTCTACGCATCTACCTTCTGCAGTTAGCCCGCTCTGTTCTTTCAGCCATTCTACATCTCACGTGATTTTTAGACTCTAACATTCTGCTCACTTTTCCCTGGGCTTGCTGCAGTGTAACCAAAGTGTCTTTAAAAAGGTATGGGGCTTCCCTGGTGGTGCAGTGGTTGAGAGTCCGCCTGCCGATGCAGGGGATACGGGTTCGTGCCCCGGTCTGGGAGGATCCCACGTGCCGTGGAGCGGCTGGGCCCGTGAGCCATGGCCGCTGAGCCTGCTCGTCCGGAGCCTGTGCTCCACAATGGGAGAGGCCACAACAGTGAGAGGCCCACATACCG
>NW_006775554.1:2746324-2775212 GCF_000442215.2 Lipotes vexillifer
AAAAAAAAAAAAAAAAAAAAAAAGGTATGTCATTTAACATCAGACAGCTACTTCCTCAGCTTCTCAGATAGTGCAGAGCAAGTGTGATTCTATCTGGATCCTGCATTATTTCTGTGAATGCAATCTAAGTTTGAATTAGCTTTTATTTTCCCCCACTTTGAAGTCGCGTAACATGCTGGCTCATAGAAAACCCTGAAGTACTTTTCACATAAAATATTACATTTTTTCTCATTCCTGTGCAGAAGATCTTTTGAACCCATGCTCATTAACCTATTTATTTCTGTTATAAATGAGTTTTCTTTGTGTGTCACCCAAGAGTCTATTACAAGTTTTATTGAACAGATCCAATGACTCTCTGTTGCTTATAGGATAATATAATACTATAATGCCCTTGCATAATTTTTTTTTTTTTTTTATGGTACGCGGGCCTCTCACTGCTGCGGCCTCTCCCGCTGCGGAGCACAGGCTCCGGACGCGCAGGCTCAGCGGCCATGGCTCACGGGCCCAGCCGCTCCGCGGCATGTGGGATCTTCCCCGACCGGGCGCGAACCCGCGTCCCCTGCATCGGCAGGCGGACTCTCAACCACTGCGCCACCAGGGAAGCCCTGCCCTTGCATAATTTAAACTTTCTCTTGTGACTTGAATTCTGGCATCATGACATAAAGCTCCCCCTCTTCCTATACTTTAGCCATTTTAAACTATAAGAAGGTCACCAAACATATAATTTGTCACATCTCTGTGGCATTGCATATGCCATTCCTTCTGCTTAGAATATCTTTACTCCCCGTGCATGCCTGGTGAACACTGTGGGAGAGAAAAAAGCTTCCCTTCTTCCCTTCTAGGTTCTTTGGCTGGTCTGATAATTAAATTGACATAAGACAAATGAACTGGAGAAAAACAAATTTAATTTTATATATACAGGAGCCCCACAAAGACATGAAAGGCTCTGCAGCAATCAGGTAATTGAGGCTTATATACCACCTTGAGCTAAGGAGAAGGGGATAGGGGTCTGGGGTCTCAAAGGCAAGGAAGGCAAAACACAGGAAGATGAAAAGAGTAGATGTCTGGTAAACAAATATTTGCCAGGCTATGCAGATAAGCCTTTTTGATATAAAAATTATCTTTGGTATCAGCTCTCTCCTGGTACAGGCCCTCTATTTAAGTTTTTTTAGTCAGTTAAGGGGGAGGTAAGAAAGCTCTTCCTGAGTCTATTTGGTCTTCATTGTCTTCAGCTTGAAATAATCCATGTGTCAAAGCGGCCTGTCCTGAACTCCATCAATACATAGTCATCCGTAAAAACCCAATTCAAATTCACCTCCTCCAATAAAGCCTTCCATGATTTCACCATCTACTCCTCCCAGGAAGGCATATAGTATAGTGGCTTTCCCTTGCCATACACTTAGAATCACAGTCCAATACCTGTGTTGAAGAAAGCAATTTTCCTACATTTTCATATTTCCAGAAATAATTTATTACTATCAAGTGCTTTACTCTGTGTCAGTCATAGAACTAAGGACTTGACATGCACTACCACTTTTTGACTTCACACTGTGGCGTATCCCTGTAGTGGATGCCCTTGGTGAGCCACAGTACTCCTGTGCCCACAAGGCTTCTTACTGAAAACATCTCTGACTCTCTGCTTGAGGGCTTTCTCTGGTCTCAGGAAGATGCTCAGCCAGTGATGTTTAAGGGAGGCTTGAAGTGCCAGAGAGTTAACACCCTGGAGCAGCTCTCAATCAATAAAGCACAGCAGTTGGTGGAGATATGCCCAAGCTCGTTGCCTCTCGGGTGGGACAGCTCTGCTGAATGTTCTGCTGCATCTGCCAGAGGTCCCCAGAGGGACTGAGCACCAGTTGCCCAAAGTGGTAACTTGCTCACTAATGTACCTCCTATTTGCTTCTTCCCATCCCTGTCTCATTGCCCCACTGCTCTACAGTGCTTGCTGCTGTCACCTCTCAAAGGAACTACTTGCACGCAAATACGACTCTCAGGATCTACTTTGGAGGAAACCCAAAGTAAAGCGATTCCATTTGGTGCATGAGGAAACTGAGGCTCACACAGGTTAAATAACTTAAGTCACCTTTCCAGTGAGTGGCAGAGTCAGAATTAAAGTTCAGCTATGTTGAGAGCCCAGTCATTTTCTTTCCTGAGACCTGGGAGGAGAAGGGATCTGGCAAAGTTGGATCTCAGAACAATCTCTGAGGGAAGGCATTCACAGTCTTGCATCCTGACAAGACTAGCCCTTTCTGCCTTTATCCAGCACTTGAAAATGAGCCAGTGAACAAGCCTCCGAAGGACAGTAAAGTGACACTGAATAATTGAATTCTGAACAAGCCAGACTAATGCAAATATCTGACAAATTGATTTAATTGCATTCACATACAATGAAGCTGAGCTCTAAAAGGTCAGCTAGAATATGGGAAAGGACCCCTGGGAGCTTCCAGGGAGAGGCTGAGTTTAATACACATTCATCACATTTTATCATCTAATTAGTCCACACAATGCCCAACTGATAGATGGAGACCAAAACCAGTGTATTGATTGATTATTTACTTGACATCCATCATATCACCTTAAGACTGTCCCTGATATGGGCAGGCAGAAGTTATTTAGTGGCTCAGCAAAAATGGTTGTGCACTGGAGAAATCGTTTTTATATAAGGGATCTGAGGCTCCAAAAACATTTTACTCAGGCACTGAGGCTGCCTCAGAGGCTTACTATTCAATACTTTGCTACGAAGGCAGCCACTGGAAACCAACGTTCTCTTGCACCTTCCCTTCTGCAGAATGAATATTTATAAATTGTGTAGTACAGGAAATCTTTTAGGCTGTGAAATATTTAATCCAGGTAATTAACTAGTATCAGCCTTGTGTGGAAATACCTGGGCAGAGAAAATATTCTGGAGAAGTTAATGGGAAGCCAACCGGACTCTTATTCCATTGAAAATGAAAGCAAGGATTTCAATCAAACAATTTGTATGGTGGGTTTGGGCTCAGGTAAAATGTTGGCTCTATTTTGCTCCTTGCAAGGATGCTGAAACTTAGATGGATCCAGGACTTGAGATGTGGGATTGTGCCTAAGATGTAGTCAAAATGATGCTTTTAAAAAAAACAAACATTTTTTTATTGGAGTATCATTGATTTACAATGTTGTATTAGTTTCTGCTGTACAGCAAAGTGAATTTTATATACATATGTTTATATATACACATATATAAACATATGTAATAATTTATATTACATATATAGTTTATATATACATATATTTATATATAGACATATATCCACTCTTTTTTAGATTCTTTTCCCATATAGGTCATTACAGAGTATTGAGAAGGGTTCCCTGTGCTATACAGTAGTTCCTTAGTTATCTATTTTATATATAGTACTGTGTATGTGTCCATCCCAATCTCTCAATTTATCCCTCCCCCCCTTTCCCCCTTGGTAACCATGTTTGTTTTCTACATCTGTGACTCTATTTCTGTTTTGTAAATAAGTTCATTTGTAACATTTTTTTAGATTCTGCATATAAGGGATATCATATGATATTTGTCTTTCTCTGTACGATTCAGCCATAAAAATGAATGAAATAATGCCATTTTCAGCAACATGGGTGGACCTAGAGATTGTCATACTGAGTGAAGTAAAGTGATCCTTTAATTGTTTTCTTTCTTGTGCCTTTTGGGAAGGCAGTTCATTGTTATCTCTCTCAGCCTTAGTTACCTCATCAATATAATTGAGGTGATTCAGTGAGGTGAATTTGAAATGAGATTATGTATGCAAAAGCCCCTTTGCACTAAACTTCTGTATAAATGGGAATTATTGTTGCTCTAGGGGTACCCTAAAGCTCTGGTGCTAATGTCCTTATGTAAGAAGTTTCCCTTAAGCTGACCCTGTATTCTATATTTATCTTTCTGTTTACTATCAAACTTCTTTAAGAGTTTTCTGTATTTACTAACCCTACCTTGAAACCTTCCATTCACACCTCAGTCCCCTGATATGAGGTTTCCATGTCCACCACTGCCACTGCTCTCACCAGAGCTATCAATGACTTTCATGTGGCTAAATCCAAAGTCAACCTTTAAGACCTTATCTTATATGAACTCTCAACCTGCTTGGAAACACTCTTTGCCTTTGCAATAGTGCTTTCTTTATTTTCCACTTACTTCTCTAGTATCTACTTCTTATTTTCTTTTATAGGATCCTCTTTCACTTTTTACTCCAAGGAGTAAGATTCCAAGGAGTTCTGTCTTAGCTCACTTCTCTTCTACAAAACTTTGCCAGGCTTCCATCCAATTTTATCACTTAAATTATCATCAGTAAGCTGATGACTCTCAAGCCCTACATCTTTCCTGCCTACTTCTTATCTCTCAACCCATGACCTTTCGCAGACCTCATCATCTCTCTTTTGCATGAATTCGTTAGCTTTCTCCATGGTTTTCCTGTTTCCAGTCTTGAGCAACCTCCTGCTCCCCACATCCTTCCTGCTTCCTCATCTTCTGCAATGTTTCTTGCTCAAGCCAAAGTGATCGTTCTAAAATATGTCTTGATTCTCCAAAACTTTTATGGATTGGAACTCTTCTCTGAAACTGACTGAAAACAAAAAATAAAGAAAAGCAATAAATAAAATTCTGTATTCAATAAAACTAGCAAGATTTGCAGCTCCAAGTTACAACATATGAAGAATATCCACAAAATATAGTTAAATTGGGCCAAATCAAGAGTGTGTAGCTAGAGAAGATGTACCTCTACAAATTTCAGTTGGCATGCAGACTTCTCCAAAGAAAAGTGTCAGACATTGTTTTCTGCAAAGACAGGGAGTATGGGTGGGTTATGGAATCATCCATGAGGCCATTCAAATACCACACAGTGGTGGGGGGTGATTTAGGAACTATGAAGGTATATGATAATAACAAGAGCAGAGGAGAGATAGAAGGAGACAGAAGAAAAATAAACATTAAATCATAAGATAGAAACTTGGAAGGTACAGCACATCACTACAAGCTAAATAGGACAATCTCCCCCAGCACCCATATGCAGAGATACCACCTAAAGGAGGGAAAAAAATGTTGATAGAAGGGAAAGGAGGCTAAAGAACACAATTCTGAGTGGCCAGCTGTCCTAGCCCACTCTCCCAGCTTGTCCTCCAAACCATCCTTTATCTCACAGTTTCTCTAGAAAAAGTGACTTTCATTAAAAGATAATTTAGAAAATAAAATAAAAGGCAAATGTGAAATAAAGCTTAGAAAAATTGTGTAGCAGTTCAGGGGAAATTTATACAAACACTTCTCTATGAAGTCAAAGAAATTAAAGAAAATCAAGTAACAGATACAATGGCTCAAAGAAGACATATTAAGACAAGAGAAGAAGAAAAGTAACTTAGAAGAACTTAAAGAAAAAAATGGAGGAGAAAAATAAAACCATAAAGTAAATAAAAGTCATGGTAGAAACATCAACAAGAAGAGTTACCATTCCTGAAAATATAGTTAGGAACATAGGTTTGAGAAGGTATATAAAATTGAATAAAAAGAACAAAGAGTTAAAAAGGGTTGGAGGGCAAAGAAGTTGCAATATATGTATAATTGGCAGCTCTGACTAAAGAGAACATAACATAAGAAACAAAAACCTAACAACATTGTAGAAAAAAACCTTTTCTGAATAAAGGAGAATCTGCATTTGAAAGTTAGAAGGACACAACATAAATAGGGAAGCACTGATACCAAATGACCAACATACATTCTGGTGAAATTATTCGACATGAAGGATGAAGAGAAAATCCTTTAAGCATAAGAAAAAAAAAACAACCCCTAGTAACTGAGAAGAGATGAGCTATTTCCATGAGCCTTCCAGCATAAGATTGGACAGGCATATTTTAGAAGCATTCAAGTGAAAAGATGTAGAACTCAAGAAAAATAGTTACCATGTTTGGTGATAAAATCCAGGTGCTAACAAACAAAGCTGATTGAAAGGGAAAATTTATAAGGAATATGAACAAATGATGTAAAATAAAAGAATAATAACTAAAAAAAGAGTATTATAAACCTATAAACTTTCATAAGAGTTTCAGAAAGCCTTTGTATTGTTCACCCAAAATGCAAAAATGCTTGCATTTTATGCAACGAGAGTTGCTCATTATTTCTAGAACTCATCAGTGGACAGAGCTAGGACATACGTATTTTTAAAGATAAAATATATCATGAGTTTATATCCAATTTACAATCAGGCCTATAGGGATTTTGTCTGACCTCATCAATTTCATGTATGTATCTCCTTTCAACCAAGCCCAAAATCTCAGTTCTCAGTGACACTGATGTAAATACTCACTTATCTAATTTATTGTTATCTTGAAATAGCAATACCAACATTATCACCCAATAATGCTATTACTGAAAACTATTTAACATATTTTTTATTGTCAATCTTTTTGTCCTTTTTCCATTGGCAATATAGAGTCACATCACTGTGTTTTATTTATTTATTTGTTTATTTAATTTAACATCATTATTGGAGTATAATTTCTTTACAATGTTGTGTTAGTTTCTGCTGTATGGCAAAGTGAATCAGCTATACATATACATATATGCCCAAATCCCATTCCTCTTGCGTCTTCCTCCCACTCTCCTTATCCCACCCCTCTAGGCGGTCACAAAGCACCAAGCTCATCTCCCTGTGCTATGTGGCTGCTTCCCACTAGCTATCTATTCTACATTTGGTAGTGTCTGTATGTCCGTGCCACTCTCTCACTTCGTCCCAGCTTACCCTTCCCCCTCGCCATGTCCTCAAGTCCATTCTCAATGTCTGTGTCTTTATTCCCATCCTGCTCATAGGTTCTTCAGAACCTTCTTCTTTTTTTTTTTTTTTTTAGATTCCATATATATGTGTTAGCATGCAGTATTTGTTTTTCTTTTTCTGACTTACTTCACTCTGTATGACAGTCTCCAGGTCCAGCCATGTCACTACAAATAACTCAATTTCGATTCTTTTTATGGCTGAGTAATATTCCATTGTATATATGTGCCACATCTTCTTTATCCATTCATCTGTTGAGGGACACTTAGGTTGCTTCCATATCCTGGCTATTGTAAATAGAGCTGCAATGAACATTTTGGTACATGACTCTTTTTGAATTATGGTTTTCTCAGGGTAGATGCCCAGTAGTGGGATTGCTGGGTCATATGGTAGTTTTATTTTTAGTTTTTTAAGGAACCTCCATACTGTTCTCCATTGTGGCTGTATCAATTAACATTCCCACCAACAGTGCAAGAGGGTTTCCTTTTCTTCACACCCTCTCCAGCATTTATTGTTTGTAGATTTTTTTGATGATGGCCATTCTACAGATGATACCTCACTGTAGTTTTAATTTGCATTTCTCTAATGATTAGTGATGTTGAGCATCTTTTCATGTGTTTGTTGGCAATCTGTGTATCTTCTTTGGAGAAATGTCTATTTAGGTCTTCTGCCCATTTTTGGACTGGGTTGTTTGTTTTTTTGATATTGAGCTGCATGAGCTGTTTGCATATTTTGGAGATTAATCCTCTGTCAGCTGCTTTGTTTAGAAATATTTTCTCCCATTCTGAGGGTTGACTTTTTGTCTTGTTTATGGTTGCCTTTGCTTTGCAAAAGCATTTCAGTTTCATTAGGTCCCATTTGTTTTTTTCTGTTTTTATTTCCATTTCTCTAGGAGGTGGGTCAAAAGGATCTTGAGTGTTCTGCCTATGTTTTCCTCTAAGCGTTTGATAGTGTCGGCCTTACATTTAGGTCTTTAATCCATTTTGAGTTTATTTTTGTGTATGGTGTTAGGGAGTGTTCTAATTTCATTCTTTTACATTTTCCCAGCACCACTTATTGAAGAGGCTGTCTTTTCTCCATTGTATATTCTTGTCTCCTTTATCAAAGATAACGTGACCATATGTGCATGGGTTTATCTCTGGGCTTTCTATCATGTTCCACTGATCTATATTTCTGTTTTTGTGCCAGTGCCATACTGTCTTGATTACTGTAGCTTTGTAGTATAGTCTGAAGTCAGGGATCCTGATTCCTCCAGCTCCATTTCTCTTTCTCAAGATTGCTTTGGCTATTCGGGGTCTTTTGTGTTTCCATATAAACTGTGAAATTTTTTATTCTAGTTCTGAGAAAACTGCCACTGGTAGTTTGATAGGGATTGCATTGAATCTGTAGATTGCTTTGGGTAGTATAGTCATTTTCACAATGTTGATTCTTCCAATCCAAGAACATGGCATATCTCTCCATCTGTTTGTCTCATCTTTAATTTCTTTCATCAGTGTCTTAAATTTTTCTGCATATACATCTTTTGTCTCCTTAGGTAGGTTTATTCCTAGGTATTTTATTCTGTTTCTTGCAATGGTAAATGGGAGCGTTTCCTTAATTTCTCTTTCAGATTTTTCATCATTAGTGTTTAGGAATGCAAGGGATTTCTGTGCATTAATTTTGTATCCTGCTACTTTACCAAATTCATTGATTAGCTCTAGCAGTTTTCTGGTAGCATCTTTAGGATTCTCTATGGATAGTATCATGTCACCTGCAAACAGTGACAACTTTACTTCTTCCTTTCCGATTTGGATTCCTTTTATTTCTTTTTCTTCTCTGATTGCTGTGGCTAAAACTTCCAAAACTATGTTGAATAAGAGTGGTGAGCGTGAGTAACCTTGTCGTGTTCCTGATCTTAGTGGAAATGATTTCAGTTTTTCACCATTGAGGATGATGCTGGCTGTGGGTTTGTCATATATGGCCTTTATTATGTTGAGGAAAGTTCCCTCTATGCCTACTTTCTGTAGGGTTTTTATCATAAATTGGTGTTGAATTTTGTTGAAGGCTTTTTCTGCATCTATTGAGATGATCATATGGTTTTTCTCATTCTGTTTGTTAATATGGTTTATCACATTGATTTGCATGTACTGAAGAATCCTTGCATTCCTGGGATAAACCCCACTTGATCATAGTGTATGATCCTTTTAATGTGCCGCTGGGTTCTGTTTGCTAGTATTTTGTTGAGGATTTTTTCATGTATGTTTATCAGTGATATTGGCCTGTAGTTTTCTCTTTTTGTGACATCTTTGTCTGGTTTTGGTATCAGGGTGATGGTGGCCTCATAGAATGAGTTTGAGAGTGTTCCTCCCTCTGCTATATTTTGGAAGAGTTTGAGAAGGATAGGTGTTAGCTCTTCTCTAGATGTTTGATAGAGTTCGCCTGTGAAGCCATCTGGTCCTGGGCTTTTGTTTGTTGGAAGATTTTTAATCACAGTCTTAATTTCAGTGCTTGTGATTGGTCTGTTTATATTTTCAATTTCTTCCTGGTTCAGTCTCAGAAGGTTGTGTTTTTCTAAGAATTTGCCCATTTCTTCCAAGCTGTCCATTTTATCGGCATATAGTTGCTTGTAGTAATCTTTCATGATCCTTTGGTTTTCTGCAGTGTCAGTTATTACTTCTCCTTTTTCATTTCTAATTCTGATATGAGTCTTCTCCCTTTTTTTCTTGATGAGTCTGGCTAATGGTTTATCAATTTTGTTTATCTTCTCAGAGAGCCAGATTTTAGTTTTATTGAGCTTTGCTATCGTTTCCTTCATTTCTTTTTCATTTATTTCTGATCTGATCTTTATGATTTCTTTCTTTCTGCTAACTTTGTTTTTTTTGTTGCTGTTGTTGTTCTTTCTCTAGTTGCTTTAGGTGTAAGGTTATGTTGTTTATTTGAGATTTTTCTTGTTTCTAAAGGTAGGATTGTATTGCTATAAACTTCCCTCTTAGAACTGCTTTTGCTGCATCCCATAGGTTTTGGGTCACCCTGTTTTCATTGTCATTTGTTTCTAGGTAATTTTTTTAATTTCCTCTGATTTCTTCAGTGATCTCTTGGTTATTTCGTAGTTTCTTGTTTAGCCTCCATGTGTTTGTAGTTTTTAGATTTTTTCCTATAATTGATATCTAGTCTCATAGCATTGTAGTTGGAAGATACTTGATACGATTTCAATTTTCTTAAATTTATCTAGGCTTGATTTGTGACCCAAGATATGATCTATCCTGGAGAATGTTCCATGAACACTTGAGATGAAAGTGTATTCTGTTGTTTTTGGATGGAAAGTCCCATAAATATCAGTTAAGTCCATCTTGTTTAATGTGTCATTTAAAGCTTGTGTTTCCTTATTTATTTTCATTTTGGTTGATCTGTCCATTGGTGAAAGTGGTGCATTAAAGTCCCATACTATTATTGTGTTACTGTCAATTTCCCCTCTTATGGCTCTTAGCATGCCTTATGTATTGAGGTGCTCCTATGTTGGGTGCATAAATATTTACAATTGTTATATCTTCTTCTTGGATTGATCCCTTGATAATTATGTAGTGTCCTTCTTTGTCTCTTATAATAGTCTTTATTTTAAAGTCTATTTTGTCTGATATGAGAATTGCTACTCCAGCTTTCTTCTCATATCCATTTGCATGGAATATCTTTTTCCATTCCCTCACTTTCAGTCTGTATGTGTCCCTAGGTCTGAAGTGGGTCTCTTGTAGGCACCATATATATGGGTCTTGTTTTTGTATCCATTCAGCCAGTCTATGTCTTTTGGTTGGAGCATTAAATCCATTTACATTTAAGGTAATTATCTACATGTATGTTCCTATTACCATTTTCTTAATTGTTTTGGGTTTATTATTGTAGGTCTTTTCCTTCTCTTGTGTTTCCTGCCTAAGGAAGTTCCTCTAGCATTTTTTGTAAAGCTTGTTTGCTGGTGTTGAATTCTCTTAGCTTTTGCTTGTCTGTAAAGGTTTTGATTTCTCCATCGAATCTGAATGAGATCCTTGCTGGGTAGAATAATCTTGGTTGTAGGTTTCTCCTTTTCATCACTTTAAATATGTCCTGCCACTCGCTTTTGGCTTGTAGAGTTTCTGCTGAGAAATCAGCTGTTAACCTTCTGGGGATTCCCTTGTATGTTATTTGTTGCTTTTCCCTTGCTGCTTTTCATAGTTTTTCTTTGTATTTAAGTTTTGATGGTTTGATTAACATTTGTCTTGGTGTGTTTCTCCTTGGATTTATCCTGTATGGGACTCTCTGTGCTTCCTGGACTTGATTGACTATTTTCTTTCCCATATTAGGGAAGTTTTCAACTATAATCTCTTTAAATATTTTTCTCAATCCCTTTCTTTTTCTCTTCTTCTTCTGAGACCCTTATAATTCGAATGTTGGTGTGTTTAATGTTGTCCCTGAGGTCTCTGAGACTGTCCTTAATTCTTTTCATTCTTTTTTCTTTATTCTGCTCTACGGTAGTTATTTCCACTATTTTATCTTCCAGGTCACTTATGCGTTCTTTTGCCTCGGTTATTCTGCTATTGATTCCTTCTAGAGAATTTTTAATTTCATTTATTGTGTTGTTCATCACTGTTTGTTTGCTCTTTAGTTCTTCTAGGTCCTTGTGAAGCGTTTCTTGTATTTTCTCCATTCTGTTTCCAAGATTTTGGGTCATCTTTACTATCATTACTCTGAATTCTTTTTCAGGGAGATTGCCTTGTTTCTCTTCATTTGTTTGGTCTGGTGGGTTTTTACTTTGCTCCTTCATCTGCTGTGTATTTCTCAGTCTTATTTTGCTTAACTTACTGCGTTTGGGGTTAAAGGAGCAGCTGCTTCAGGGGCTCTGGCTCACTCAGGCTGGGGGGAGGGAGGGGTACAGAATACGGGGCAAGCCGGTGGTGGCAGAGGCCAGCATGACGTTGCACCAGCCTGAGGCACGCCGTGTGTTCTCTTGGGGAAGTTGTCCATGGATCACGGGACCCTGGCAGTGGCAGGCTGCACAGGATCCCCAGAGGGGAGGTGTGCATAGTGACCTGTGCTTGCACACAGACTTCTTGGTGGCTGCAGCAGCAGCCTTAACGTTTCATGCCCATCTTTGGTGTCCGCACTGATAGCTGTGGCTCGCGCCCGTCTCTGGAGCCTGTTTCGGCGGTGCTCTGAATCCCCTCTCCTTGTGCACCCCGACACAATGGTCTCTTGCCTCCTAGGCAGTTCCAGACATTTCCCAGACTCTCTCCTGGCTGACCGTGGCACACTAACTCCCTTCAGGCTGTGTTCATGCAGCCAACCCCAGTCCTCTCCCTGGGGTCTGACCTCCAAAGCCTGAGCCTCAGCTCCCAGCCCCCACCCTCCCCGGCTGGTGACCAGACAAGCCTCTCGGGCTGGTGAGTGCTGGTCGTCACTGATCCTCTGTGTGGGAATCTCTCTGCTTTGCCCTCTACAGCCCTGTTGCTGTGCTCTCCTCCGTGGCTCTGAAGCTTCCCCCCCTGCTCACCTGCCCGGTCTCCACCAGTGAAGGGGCTCCTAGTGTGTGGAAACCTTTCCTCCTTCACGGCTCCCTCCCACTGGTGCAGCTCCCGTCCCTATTCTTCTGTCTCTGTTTTTTCTTTTCTCTTTTGCCCTACCCAGGTACGTGGGGAGTTCCTTGCCTTTTGGGAAGTCTGAGGTGTTCTGCCAGCATTCAGCAGGTGTTCTGTAGAAGTTGTTCCACACATAGATGTATTTCTGATGTATTTGTGGGGAGGAAGGTGATCTCCACGTCTTACTCCTCTTCCATCTTGAAGGTGTCTTTGGGGCATGTGTTTTAAAATGTATGTTTGGTTTATTATTATTCAGATATGGTGAGGCCAACTGATTAGGAGACAACTGTCATTGAAAAGATAGTTTGCTATGCATGGAGTAAGGGGGCACTCCATGCCATGCCACTGGGTGGGGGCACATGGGGAAGCACACAGGTTGGTCAGGAGGCAGAGGAAGCGGGAAGAAAATATGGGCAAGAACTTTATCATGGTATCTGCAGGCAAAGGCGAGGCAAGGCAGGGTAGGCAGGTATAGGATTGGCCATTATGAATACTTTCAATGGGCTCTGGGGCATGAGTTGTCCCTAGTTGTCTAGTATCTGGTCCTGGGGTGATTAGAGCAGGGGAATAGTGGTTCAGACTGTAAGAGCCTTATAAAGGAGATGGTTTGGAGGTATGAGTTCTGGATTGGTTGGTTTGCATATGAAAGGCTATTGGGCAAATCCTCTACTATCTCTGGGAATTGACTAGCATGTGTCCCTAGGTCTGAAGTGGGTCTCTTGTAGGCACCATATATATGGGTCTTGTTTTTGTATCCATTCAGCCAGTCTATGTCTTTTGGTTGGAGCATTAAATCCATTTACATTTAAGGTAATTATCTACATGTATGTTCCTATTACCATTTTCTTAATTGTTTTGGGTTTATTATTGTAGGTCTTTTCCTTCTCTTGTGTTTCCTGCCTAAGGAAGTTCCTCTAGCATTTTTTGTAAAGCTTGTTTGCTGGTGTTGAATTCTCTTAGCTTTTGCTTGTCTGTAAAGGTTTTGATTTCTCCATCGAATCTGAATGAGATCCTTGCTGGGTAGAATAATCTTGGTTGTAGGTTTCTCCTTTTCATCACTTTAAATATGTCCTGCCACTCGCTTTTGGCTTGTAGAGTTTCTGCTGAGAAATCAGCTGTTAACCTTCTGGGGATTCCCTTGTATGTTATTTGTTGCTTTTCCCTTGCTGCTTTTCATAGTTTTTCTTTGTATTTAAGTTTTGATGGTTTGATTAACATTTGTCTTGGTGTGTTTCTCCTTGGATTTATCCTGTATGGGACTCTCTGTGCTTCCTGGACTTGATTGACTATTTTCTTTCCCATATTAGGGAAGTTTTCAACTATAATCTCTTTAAATATTTTTCTCAATCCCTTTCTTTTTCTCTTCTTCTTCTGAGACCCTTATAATTCGAATGTTGGTGTGTTTAATGTTGTCCCTGAGGTCTCTGAGACTGTCCTTAATTCTTTTCATTCTTTTTTCTTTATTCTGCTCTACGGTAGTTATTTCCACTATTTTATCTTCCAGGTCACTTATGCGTTCTTTTGCCTCGGTTATTCTGCTATTGATTCCTTCTAGAGAATTTTTAATTTCATTTATTGTGTTGTTCATCACTGTTTGTTTGCTCTTTAGTTCTTCTAGGTCCTTGTGAAGCGTTTCTTGTATTTTCTCCATTCTGTTTCCAAGATTTTGGGTCATCTTTACTATCATTACTCTGAATTCTTTTTCAGGGAGATTGCCTTGTTTCTCTTCATTTGTTTGGTCTGGTGGGTTTTTACTTTGCTCCTTCATCTGCTGTGTATTTCTCAGTCTTATTTTGCTTAACTTACTGCGTTTGGGGTTAAAGGAGCAGCTGCTTCAGGGGCTCTGGCTCACTCAGGCTGGGGGGAGGGAGGGGTACAGAATACGGGGCAAGCCGGTGGTGGCAGAGGCCAGCATGACGTTGCACCAGCCTGAGGCACGCCGTGTGTTCTCTTGGGGAAGTTGTCCATGGATCACGGGACCCTGGCAGTGGCAGGCTGCACAGGATCCCCAGAGGGGAGGTGTGCATAGTGACCTGTGCTTGCACACAGACTTCTTGGTGGCTGCAGCAGCAGCCTTAACGTTTCATGCCCATCTTTGGTGTCCGCACTGATAGCTGTGGCTCGCGCCCGTCTCTGGAGCCTGTTTCGGCGGTGCTCTGAATCCCCTCTCCTTGTGCACCCCGACACAATGGTCTCTTGCCTCCTAGGCAGTTCCAGACATTTCCCAGACTCTCTCCTGGCTGACCGTGGCACACTAACTCCCTTCAGGCTGTGTTCATGCAGCCAACCCCAGTCCTCTCCCTGGGGTCTGACCTCCAAAGCCTGAGCCTCAGCTCCCAGCCCCCCCCCTCCCCGGCTGGTGACCAGACAAGCCTCTCGGGCTGGTGAGTGCTGGTCGTCACTGATCCTCTGTGTGGGAATCTCTCTGCTTTGCCCTCTACAGCCCTGTTGCTGTGCTCTCCTCCGTGGCTCTGAAGCTTCCCCCCCTGCTCACCTGCCCGGTCTCCACCAGTGAAGGGGCTCCTAGTGTGTGGAAACCTTTCCTCCTTCACGGCTCCCTCCCACTGGTGCAGCTCCCGTCCCTATTCTTCTGTCTCTGTTTTTTCTTTTCTCTTTTGCCCTACCCAGGTACGTGGGGAGTTCCTTGCCTTTTGGGAAGTCTGAGGTGTTCTGCCAGCATTCAGCAGGTGTTCTGTAGAAGTTGTTCCACACATAGATGTATTTCTGATGTATTTGTGGGGAGGAAGGTGATCTCCACGTCTTACTCCTCTTCCATCTTGAAGGTGTCTTTGGGGCATGTGTTTTAAAATGTATGTTTGGTTTATTATTATTCAGATATGGTGAGGCCAACTGATTAGGAGACAACTGTCATTGAAAAGATAGTTTGCTATGCATGGAGTAAGGGGGCACTCCATGCCATGCCACTGGGTGGGGGCACATGGGGAAGCACACAGGTTGGTCAGGAGGCAGAGGAAGCGGGAAGAAAATATGGGCAAGAACTTTATCATGGTATCTGCAGGCAAAGGCGAGGCAAGGCAGGGTAGGCAGGTATAGGATTGGCCATTATGAATACTTTCAATGGGCTCTGGGGCATGAGTTGTCCCTAGTTGTCTAGTATCTGGTCCTGGGGTGATTAGAGCAGGGGAATAGTGGTTCAGACTGTAAGAGCCTTATAAAGGAGATGGTTTGGAGGTATGAGTTCTGGATTGGTTGGTTTGCATATGAAAGGCTATTGGGCAAATCCTCTACTATCTCTGGGAATTGACTAGCCCAGGGAGGGGCAGTGTCTCCAGGGTCAGCAAGGCCCAAGATGTCAAAGCATCAGAAATACAGGAAAAAAACACCAAACACATGATCAATACAGCATGTGGGCTATAGTTTGCCCTAGTCCCTAATAGGCCAAGTTCACTCATTTGTTACAAACATTTGAGTTTGGGACCCCTAGTTTGGTGTCAATTTCCCATGGGTACAGTGGTGAAGAATATATTTCTGCCTAGGAAATAGCTACCTGTTTTTTAGTTACACACTGTAATTAACAGAGAACATAGAAATGCAAGGTAGCTGTCTGGTGTGGGAAGTAACACTGCAGAATATGAAACAGCAACACACCAGCTGCAGTGCTCACCACTCAGGGCTGATGGATTTGCACTGACAGAGGAGTCACAGTATCTCTATAACTTCTGACTGGCAAGGGATCCAGTGCCAATGAGGCAGAATTTTCTGGCTGGATTATCAGTAGGGTTCAAATTCCTCTGGGCAATAATTGCCCTTGCTCAATGCCATCCAGGACGTTACTCGGTATTTTTGTTTTTAAATTTCTAGATTGGGACCAGCACTTAGGATCATCTCTCCCACCATTATTGGTGCCTCTGGGGATTGGGAAAGAAGTCAGCATTTTAGGACTTTGTTCACCAGGAGGACAGTTTGCCAAAGAGTCACCCATCTCACAAGCCTCACTGCCCTTTGCAGTGATTGTCTTAGGTCTTGAATAACGTAACCAAAGTGCTCTTTTCCTCCTTGATTCTTATTCAGTGTAATGTAGTGATGAGTCAATTTTTTTTTCTATTATGCATACAGGGTCTGGCATCAGAAGGACCTGGGTTCAAATCCCAGCTATTACCACTTCACTTTGTGTGATGTGGCAAAGCATTTAACTTCTTTTAGTCTGTTCATCTATAAAATTGGGATAATAATATCTATATAGGGCTTTGTGAGGGGTTTAGTTGCACCTCAACTAAAACACTTATTATAGAACCATGCCTGGCACAAAATAAAGGCTCATATATAATGGCTATTATTTTATTATTATTCATCAAATATGCTATACCAGGCATGGTGCTAGTGTGACAAAGATGAGAGGGCATGGTCTCTGTCCTAAGAAAATACAATCCTGTGTGGAAAATGCTGTAACATGGAAAGGTACAGAGTTTGCATAAAGGAGCTATTCTTGGGGGAAGGGGTGGAGTCTAATAGGGAAGACATCAAAGAGCAGGGTGAGGAGTAGGACAGGGTGAATGAGGTCCCTAGGGCACAGAATTTAAGGAGGCACTGACATGACCTTGAGTGCCTCTAAATTTTGTATCCTGGGTACATGTCTTGCCTCACCTGAGTCCTTGCCTTACTAAAGAGCAGGTGCTTTTAGAAATAGACCTTAAAGTATAAGCAGGTGATGCCAGATGAATATCCTAAGCAAAGAGGAAGGTATCCTTAAAAGCATAAAGCAAGGAAATGGGAGAGCATATTCATGTCATTCGCCATGAATGAAACATAATGTGGCCACCAGGAAGAGTGAGAAATTAGCCTACTAAGGTAGGTAGGTGTCAGAAAATGAAGACCATTTCTAGGCACGCAAAGAAACTTGGCATTTATCCTTGGCAATGAGGAACCTCTGTAAATAACCTAGTAATACACTTAATAAGAAACGTGCAGAACCTAACCAAGCACAAATATAAGCATTTTTGAGAGACATCAAAGAAGTCTTGAATGAATGGAGAAACCTAGAGATGTCTTTGTATTTCTGAGATCAGTAAGACTCGCTGTAAACTTCCTAAACTATATGATCATCCAACTATTCTTATGGTCAGACTCAATAGCATCTAAGGACTTTCCATTTAGCCTGACCCAGTCAAATCTTGGATGACATCAGTCAATAAAAAGTGGAGTCTTCCATTTCACCGCTGTGATTTCTGAACTTGGCTGCAACAGCAATGATGTCAGTGGAGTTCCGGAGCAGTGAAGGAGCAAGGGCAAAACTGGGGACCTCCTTGGCCTCTCCTCCACTTGGCTGGTGATACATATGCTTAGGAATTTTATATGAGACCATACAGTGGGGAGGGAGTCTAGGACTGAGTGATATTGGTCATGTCATCACTTTAGCACTTGTAAACTTGGAGCTGTAATTAGTTCGCTTTAATATAAAGAAATGGAACACTTCTTGCTTTATGTGTAGAGAAAGAAGTTCTTACCTGCCACCCATGAAGAATCAAGAATCCTTTTTTTAATCCTCATGGACCCTATAATTTATAATCACTTCTTCTAGTAAAGGCAACTGTGCCAGTCAACCATTTGCAGCAATATTTTGCATTACAAACTATCCAATAGTGTAGAAGCTTAGAACCCCCAGCATTTATTTCATGCTGATTCGTCCATGGCTTGGCTGCTCTTTGACTTACTGTGTTGGACTCCATGCTTTGGGCATCAGCCTTCAGGTTGGGTTCAGGGCCCCTCCATGTGTCTCCTCATTCTTTTTGGATTAGCCACTTCCTAGGGCACGCTCTTCTTGGAGTAGGTCACATGAGTGAAAGAGGACAATGGAAACACATGGTGCCTCTTCAGGCTTGGAACTGTTATACACACTCGTAAGGTTGAACCAATCAAATGGCCAACCCTCAAGGGAGTATGCTGGACAAGAATCCAATGACCACAGTTACATAAGAGGACAATTGGGTTTGCTCACGACTCAAATTATAAAACTTCCTTAGCTGCATATTCTTTGGTTAAGTCATTTCTAAGAATGGTATCAATCTACCTTACAGGCTTATTTGGAAACTCCAGTGGGTGCAGAAGTGCTCTGTAAAACCCAAAGCACCTGAAATGTCCTCTTCATAATTGTTCCAATGGTGATAATAAAATCAAACTTGCCTGTGAGTCTGCAGCCTGAGCTTCCTACTTAGACATTAATTTTCTGTGGGATGGCTCCAGGGACAGCCTATGCTGGTACAGACTGTGGAGGTCACGCTGCTGATGCTGACTCTTGAGTTCTAGGATGGAAGAAAGAAGATGACAGGCGTGGGGTGCACATTCTATAAAAGGTATGCTGGGTCTCTTTCAGCATTTAATATTTGTCTAATTCTGGTTTTTAACCTGTCCTCCTTTGCAATGGAGAGACCCCAGAAATCTACATTTTTTCATAGAAAGCTCACTTAGTCCAAAATGAGTAATGTAGGCCAAACATCCTTCTGTTGGTTCAGATCTTGCTGACAATTTTCCAACCCCATTACTGACCGGTGTACTCTAATGTCTGTTCTGTGTCACCTGCATGGTGGCTAGGAGAAAATTACCTGCAAATATACAAGAATGAATCTGGGTTTGGAAATCAGGATGCCTGGCCTCCAGGGCTGGCACTGCCACTCTTCCTTCTGTTTCCTCATCTATAAAATGGAGATAATAATAACTGCCCTACTTTCTCATATGGTGGCTATGAGGACAAAATGAGAAAAGCATGTTGCAAAATAAGAAACGCTATTCAAATGCAAGACAGTTTTAGATTCTTCGATTCCTCTCTAAATTAATAATAGCTCCTCACATTTGTACATTGCTTTTCATTTTTCAAAGAACTTCTACTAGCATTATCTCATTTTGTCTGGACCACAGTCCTTAATTTTTCAGGGGAGGAAACAGGATGAGAACTGTCCCATGGCTTGTATAGGGCCACCAGCTAGTAACACGGCCGGGAAAGCAGCCAATTTCCCCAGTGCTAGTCCTATACTTTGTTCATTGGAATCCACTGCTTCAGCTTCTCTGTCAAAGCCCTTGGAAGCCTATCTGGAAAAGTGTTTATGAGGGCAGTGCTTCCGGTGGCCTGAGGGCTGTCAGGGTGGGAAACAGCCTCCTGGGAATGTGAATTTACGGCTATTGAGAGTAACTCCAGAGCGTATCCAGTGCTGGGCAATTCTGATGGGCCTTGAGGTTCAAGCCCCTGGGTCACTGGCAGGCTCTGGATTAATCTCATTTCACCAGCTTCTTCTTAGGATGGTGGAAAGATGGCCACCAGGTCAGACACCCAACAGGGATTTCTTGAATTCCCTGTAGCAATGGGGCAAGATCCTCCAGGACAAAGAAGTATCTATTGATACTTACTTTAAATGGAAGTAAATTCAGAGATCTTTCTATCCCAAACTGCTCATTCTATAGTTAGAACACAGAGGGTTACAGAGGAGTGAAATCTTGCTCACGGCTAGAGAATGTGTTTGGGGTTCTTGCAGGCCTGGGGATACATTCTCCGCTTTGCCACTTACTGACTGAGGAGCTGGGATGGTAGAAGAGGACTAAATGAGATAAATGTATTTAATAAACTGAGCACATAGTGGGCACTGCAACAATAGTAGGGTCTGAGTCAGTTGTGCTTGATTACAAACAACTGAACTCCAGCTAGTGAAAAGGAATTTTTAAAATAGGATATCAGGTAGCTCCTTCACAGAATCTTCAAAAGGCTTGAGTCAAGGTTGGAGAGTTCACAGCTAGGAATGAAGTTCATCCACATCATGAGGCTGCCTCCTGTTCTTCAAAGCATCCCTAGATATTCTCATCAGAAGATGACTTCCAGGCAGTATCTGTCCCTCAGATTGCTCTCATCCAAACTAAAATCCCACCGGGGCTTATATGATTGGCAGATCCCAGGTCACATCACTGTGCCACGGTTGGAAGGGAGTCTGGGAAGGTTAGTTCTGGAGGCTTCTAGCTTGAGGAGGAGATGCTTATAATGTGAAAAATGTCCTGACCATAGGAAGACTTTTCAGAAGTTGATGGAGAATTTAAGAAAAAGATCACTGAAGTTTCCCTTGCTTCTCTCTGTCCCTGGCCCTTTTATGCGGACACTGACTGTAGCCAACTCACCCCTATAGTTCCAGACTCCCAAACCATTTCCTCGTATCATACTGTTCCCTCCAGCCTACCTCTGAACTGGCCCAGGTAAGCTCATGAAAGGCATCTATCACTTTGTGCCTTTCCTGGCATCAGCTCCTCACTTCCACTGCTCTCACACCACCATTGCTAACCCAGCAGTATATTGCACACTTTTCCATGTCATTAATTTTTCTTTTGCAACATGATTTTTAATAGCTACATAGTATTCCAGAATGTGGATGCATCAAAATGTAATTAACAAACTCCAAATTGTGCACTAAAGTTGTTGATATCACAAATGATTTAGCAATGAACACCCTTGTGCAAAAATTGCTTTGCATACGTGTGATCATTTCTTGAGGTCAGTTTTCTAGAAACAGAAATACTAAGGCAAATGACCTTTCAAAACTCTTGATGGGTACTGCCAGCTTGGCTTCCAGAAATTTGGTATAAGCTTTTATATTCCCAACCACTGTGGCAACCTCATATTTGATTGTGCCCTTGCAAACACAGGCGGTTATCATTCTTTAATCTTTCCTAATGTTATAGGTGAAAAATGTTTCTCATTATTATTTTAGTGCAAACTTTTTTGATTATTAGTGATAGTAAGTATTTATTTTAATCTTTTTTTTTCTCGCAGAAGTTTATAATTTTTATGTAGTCAAATTCATTAAAGCTTAAAGCTGATCTCACCATTTCCCCTGCTGAAAGTTTCGTACAAGCGCTGTCTTTATTATTTTGGAGGCCGTTTGATGGGTAGTGTCGATCAGCACAAATCTATTTCAACAGAGTAAGGAAATGTATTAGACTGAATAACAGGAAGATGAAAAGATATTTGATGAGAGATTTTTAAAATGGGTATATGTACTTGAGAATATTTTGTATATACTCTTTCGTTATTAGAAGTAAAATAGTTTGAATCAATAGAGTTAAATGGATAGAACTTACTGGCAAAAAGAACATGCCACAGTCAGCAGGATATTTAGATTTGCAAAGATGGTAAGGAGGAAGACATAGTATACTTTTAACATTCTGGTGACCACAAAAGGTAAAGAACTGGGTTGGAATTTGAGAGATGTTTGTGCACAGCATGATAACGTAAATCATATAGGTAAGGTTTGAATATAAATTAAAGGATGCATAAAACCCGTCTTCCTGGATCTGGCACCTGCTTTTTGTTTTTCCTGCTGGATCAAAGATGTAAAACCATCAGTACTGGAAGAAAATAATATAATCTTTTTTTAGTTGGTAACTTTTATTAATTAATTAATTAATTTCTGTTACACTGATTTATAACATTATATAAGTTACATGTGTACATCATTGTATTTCTACTTCTGTATATGGTACAACATGCTCGCCACTAAAAATTTGTTTTCTGTACATAACCATGCAGTTGATCCCCTTTACCCATTTCTCCCTCCCCCCAACCCTTTCCCATCTGGTAACCGCTACTCTGTTCTATGTATCTACGTGTTTGGTTTGTTCATTTATTTTGATTTTGTTTGTTTGTTTATTAGATTTTTTTATATTTCATATATGAGTGAAGTCACGCAGTATTTGTCTTTATCTGACTTATTTCACTTAGCATAATACCCTCAAGGTCCATCCGTGTTGTCACAAATGGCAAGATTTCATCTTTTTTATGGCTGAGTAGTATTTCGTTGTGTATATATATGTATATATATACATATATATACACAAGTCGGCAGGCGGACTCTCAACCACTGCACCACCAGGGAAGCCTGGAAATGGGTATTCTTATGTCCTCACAATGGGAGTATAAATAAGTTCAGCATTTCTGGAAAGTGATTTGTCAGAAGAGATGCTTCCAAAATCTCCATAGCTTTGAATTGACAATTCTGCTTTATTAAACGTATATTAAAATATATGAAGGGCATGAGATATGGGAACAAGAATATTCATTACAATGCAGGTATTTGTGGTTAATAATTGTGACAACTTATAAGTTTAAGAAAGCAGAACTGGAATATAATTACAGAGTAATCGGCACTGCTCTGAAGGATGTTATTTGAAGTGCCTCAAAAAAGTGAGTCATGCTTGAATAAATTTTAGAAACACCATGTTAAACAAAGTTAAATATTTTTCTTTAGCTGTAGGATTTTCAGAGACTTTAATAGCTAATGTGCATTATAACACTTCAAATAGGCAGTATTTTCCAAACATTTATTTTCCTCAATGTACCTATTAGAATCTTTTAGAATAATGTTCAGAGAACATCAGTTTTGGAAACATTGCCATGCAGAGTCCTTCCAATTGTGTTGTAGGAGAGTATTTCATTACACAAAAGAGTATATACAATACACACAAAATGATAAAACAGTGTACAGAAAAGAACACATGATGTGATCCCATTAATGGAAGGCTCGGAGTGTCTTGAAAAGAAACCAGACAAAAAATCCCCACAACAGCAAAGTATTAAAAGTGGTTATGTCTGGATAATGGAAAGTGGGTAATTTTTTTTTCTCTTTGCTTATACACATTTAATATGATTCCACAATGAACTTATATTACTGCTAAAATAAAGTGAAAAAAGTTATAAAAATGGTGTAGAAGAATATGCAATATATTGTTCACAGTGTGTTCCGTGGGGAAAGGAGATTACAAAGCAGTTTGTTCATTATAATTTCTTTTTTAAAAATACTTCCAGGGCTTCCCTGGTGGCGCAGTGGTTGAGAGTCCACCTGCCGATGCAGGGGACACGGGTTCGTGCCCCGGTCCGGGAAGATCCCACATGCCGCGGAGCGGCTGGGCCCGTGAGCCATGGCGGCTGGGCCTGCGCGTCTGGAGCCTGTGCTCGGCGACGGGAGAGGCCACAACAGTGAGAGGCCCGTGTACCGCAAAAAAACAAAAACAAAAACAAAAAACTTCCATATCTGGGTAGCTGTACAGAGAAAGAGGAAATGTACCAAGATATTAACAGCTATAACTTTGAGGTTATAGCTGGGATTACAGATAATTTTATGTAAACATATACATAAAATTAGTCTTGTTAGTCTCCCACCCTTAAGAATGTGGCTTAAACCTCTCACTTCTGTAAACGAGAGGGTCTCCAAAGTGGGGTGCAAATATCCCAGGGAGGGTGTGAGATGATATATTTGGTGGGAAACATAATAGAGCATATATTTGTTTTTATCATCCTTTAAACGTCTATCTTACTGGGTTTAGTAATGTACATAATATGTTAGCATAGTAGTACATGTATGAGGTATATAGATATGTGTATATATGTCACATGCATTTCTGTGGGGTTTCATGGTAAAAAAAAATGTTGGGCTTCCCTGGTGGCGCAGTGGTTGGGAGTCTGCCTGCTGATGCAGGGGACGCGGGTTTGTGCCCCGTTCCGGGAGGATAACACGTGCCGCAGAGCGGCTAGGCCTGTGAGCCATGGCCCCTGGGCCTGCGCGTCCGTAGCCTGTGCAGTGAGAGGCCCGCGTACCGCAAAAAAAAAAAAAAAATGTTAACTGTGTCTCTAAAGCACTGAAACACTGACAAGTGACAACACCAGCCACATTTTCAGTCTTCTAAAAGAGACTGTCCTGATGACATGGGCACAGGTTCAGTGACTTAACTGTTTAATTCGCTCTGTGACCACGTAGTCTGAAGATCCCACCTGTCCACTCTGTTCAGAATCCCAGGTCCCAACTGCCACTCTCAGGATACAGGAAAGGGCATTATATTGATATGATAGCCATTAATTCTAAACATCAAATATTTCTTGCTCTCCACCTTCTGGATGCATGACAACTGCTATTCTTAGCCCCACTGAGTGGAGCCATGTGACTAATTCTGGCCAGTGAGATATATGAGTTGTAGAGTCATATGTCACTCTTAGTGCAAACATTTGATTAATATTGTGAGACCCTCCTTTCTATAACCACAGCCTGACATGTTTGATATTGTGGGAGCTCCATCATCCTGGGTCCTAGAGAGAAGACAAGATGACAGAGAGAAGAGCCCCCAGCTGACCGAGTGAGAAATAAGCCCTAAGTGTCCACTGATGGATGAATAGAAAAAGAAAATGTGGTATACTTATACAATGGAATATTACCCAGTCAGAGAAAAGAAGGAAATACTGCCATTTTAAACAACATGGATGAACCTGGAACACATTATGTTCAGTGTAATAAACCAGACACAGAAAACAAATACTGTATGATCTCACTTATATGTGGAGTCTAAAAAAGTTGAACTCATAGAACCAGAGAGTAGAATGGTGGTTGCCAGGGGCTGGGGGAGGGGGAAAATAAGGAGATGTTGGTCAAAGGGTACAAACTTTCAGTTATAAGACACATAACTTCTGAGTGTATAATGTACAGCATGGTGACTATAGTTAACAATACTGTATTGTATACTTGAAATTTGCTAAGAGAGTAGATCTTAAGTGTTCTTAACAAACAAAAACAAGGTAATTATGTGAGGTGAGGGATGTGTTACTTAACTTGATTATGATTATAGTAATCATTTCACAATGTATACGTATATTAAATCATCATGTTATACCCCTTAAATATATATACCTTTTATTTGTCAGTTATACCTCAATAAAGCTGGAAAAAGAGAAATAAACCCTTATTTGTTTAAGCCCCTGAAGTTTGGGGGATATCTGTTACTACAGCACAACATAATCTATGCTGGTTTTGAGATCAGAGTTCACTAGTTAACCCCAAGAGTGTTCTAGAGGAGTTCAAACCCATCCAATATTAAAGTCCTACCCTTGGTTCTTATGACTGAATGGCAAATAATTATTTAGATTTTTATTTCTTTGTATGATCAAGGGCTACTTATTTGTGACCTTCTAAGGGCATTATTAAGCATTTAAGATTTTTTATATACAGAAACAAAAGTTACTAAGTTACTAGATTTTTCGGAGGACTTTAATTCAGTATTCCACGATGAAATCTAGCTTATGCAGTGTGTGGTGGACAGAATTTCCTACATTACTTAAGTTCTCTTTTCCCCTTTGGCCACCCCAGCAACATATTTGAATTTTCAGATGTTAAATGCACGACTGTTCCGGTTATGCTTCCTAATTATAGCATTTGATTCACTTCTTTCTCTTCTATACCTTGTTGATCGACTTTTCCCCTTTATGGAAAGCAAAGCTAATGTATCCATCCAACCATTAGTTACTGAAGAGGAGATTTCCTATTTTAACCAAATGGATGCTTGTTCACACCCAGAATAGCAGACATATCATACTCTGCATTCAGCCTTGACTGTCCCTTTTCTGACATCTGACTTCTGAAGAGCTGGGCACCAGGCAAAAGAGGTTGGCTTCTGAGCTAGAGTCTCACTTTGCCTCTCCAGATCTCTCTCCAATCTTCACCCTGCCCTGTGCCCTGGAATCTGCATCACCTAGCCTCCTGGTTGTGTAAGGCCAATGGGAAGCACCAGCAAGAGATGGGAAGGTGGAATGAGAGAGTTATCTACCCCTCCCCACCCTGCTCAGGCTACAGATGGTTAGAGGTTGGGCTCCTCTCTGGAGGTCTCTCGATGGCTCACTAGGTCTCCCTACACACTCCCGCACTTACTCTTTCACACTCAAGGTGCTAATGGCTTCTTGCTAATACTAGTCTTTTTTTTTTTTTTTTTAATAGCATAGAAGGGTTTATTGTGGGGGCCAAGTAAAGAGAATGGGTGGCTTGTGCTCCAAAGACCCAAACTCCACTAATACTAGTCTTAAGGTGCCACATCACCCTCATTAATTTCCCTTATCTCTGCCCACTATTTTCTATGTGGTTGCTTCTGTAAATTCTCCTCATTTACCCCTTCTGAGCATGTTATATTTCCTGTTGGGACCCCAACTCTTATAGACTTGTGGGAACTAGGGTATCACTGGGAAGTTGAAACTACATGAATCTTCAATGAAACTGATATCCATGGGGAAAAATGCCTCCCTGTGCTTTTTTTAAAAAAAATAATTATTTAGTAGTTTAAAATATAAAGGCATGCTAGGAACAATGCAGTGAATTCCCATGAGTCTAAAGAAAAAGTATCAATATTGGTAAAATCTTATTTTGTTTTGTTTTTTTAACTTCTCTGTAGTATATCCCCGTAGTGTTTTCAAGCTGAGAATCTGGGTCAGGAACCTAGCTTGCTCACAGGAGGATAGATATCAACGTGAGATATACCGTCTGGGGTGTTTTGAAAAGTAAATGTGTTGAACTTGTGAGTGAGTGTGTGTGTGTGTGTGTGGCTGAGGGAGAAATATTTGAAGTAGGCTCTCAGGAATGATATACTGAGCCAGAAGAATTCTATTTAAGCAATTGCTCTTCCTGAGTCCCTGGGTGTGTATTGAAAGTGCCAGCCTTGGGATGGGGCAGGCCTGCATCTAAATCTTGACTCTTTTATTCATTCCCTCTGTGATCTTGAAGGAGCCTTTGCAAGGGAATTCCCTGGATATAGAGACTCATTCCCTATGGTAAGACATGCTCAGGATGGCATGGTTTATATGGCATATCATGGTGTGTAAGGGAGCATTCATTGTACACAGGGCTTATTGTCAAGCAGGGGAGATGAGGTATGTAGGCTGATAAAAATAATGCAAGATTACATGCTGTAAAGGTGATGGGATCTTAAGAGCTAGACCATTAAGGTTGCTATCAAGGGACTAGAGGAAAGAATCTTAGAACCACATTTCTCAGCATGGTATCATAAAGATGAGGACATGGACCCCACTATAGTACAGGTTCTCGCTCAGCCTGACTCCTGACTCTCACTTCAACCTCTTCACTGCATTGCCTCTTAGGTGATTCCCGCTCAAAGTGACAGTTTTATTCTAGGTAAACTAGATATCAGCACAGTTTCATTATTTTCCGTTTTCAGAATTTTGAAGGAGACACGTTGTAGGACAAGGGAAACCAGATAGGCAGACAGGTTTGCAACTAGTATTGTCACGTCAAGGCATTTTTCATGCTCTTCTGATGCCGAAAGCTCAGCCTCTGTGCACTGGGACCAAATTGAATCTCAGAGACAGAGTTTGGGGTGAAGAAGAAAAGAATAGCTTTATTGCTTTGCCAGGCAAAGTGGAGACACAGGGGGCTCATGTCCTGAAAAACTGTATGTCCCAACCCAGGGGAGGTCGGTGAGGAGTTTTATAGCAATGGTTCAAGGGTGGGGTTGTTGATAGGATTAGGGTGTGTGCAGGGCCTGTACTCCTTTAATCTGGTCTCAGGTAATCTCTTGATGAGCTTCTCTGGTTTCTTTAATCTGGCCTCAGGTGGTCTTCTCTGGAATGAAGAATGCTGACATCTTCCATTTGTTGGGAGCTTTAGTTCTGTAAAGAGCTCAAAGATATTGTTATGTGTATCCCTTGAGGTGAACCAGGACCCTGCCCCAAGGCTGCACTATTGTTTCTTGGCTGCTCCTCCCTCCTCTGATTAGCAACCGTTTGAACCTGCCCTTTGGACCTCAGGGAAGGTCATGGAGGCTAAACAGACAGGCTCCTGAGCCCAGGAGCCCCACAGGGTACTGCTCAGTTTCACTTCCACTCACTGAGCAGAGTAGACAAGAATAATGGGTTCTGGAATGCTTCTGAAAGACTCTCCCTTTGACCTAACTCATGTCAAGCTATTTCTGAGTCTGCTTTCTGATTGGACCTTGCCCTTGGGCTCTGTCCTGGGCCCATTTAGCCCAGTTTTAGCAAGAATCCTGCTGGGTCAATTTAGGGAAAAAATCCCCCACCCTTGATATCTGATCAAATTGCTCATCCCCCACTCTTCATATCTTATCACTCTGGCCTGCCTTCAGCAAAAATCCTATGAAGTCAGTTTAGCCAAAGTTTCCCTAGCCCTGAAGTTCCTTTTTAATAATTTTTCATCCACTGACTCCTGCCCTGATCCTTGGCTATAAATCTACTTATCTTTGTTGTATTCAGAATTAAGCCCCATCTCTCTCCCCTCTACAAACCCTCATTGCAGTAGTCCCCTGAAAAAAGTCTGCCTTACAGTTTTTACTGTGTCATACATAATTTTTTCTTTAGTACTACTACTTGGGATTGAACTCCAGGTCTATTATTTACTCTGTGTATTATTCTTCTTATATGCAAAATGAAAATAATAATGAGAATTACCTAATGTGTTAGAATTCAAGCAAGTTAGATTCTTTAAGTGTTGTGTAAGAATTAAATGAAGTGAGATATATAGATACAGATATCTACCTATCTATCATCTATCTATCTGTATCTATATCCATATGACAGTGCCTGGGGCATGGTAACCCCCAGTTCTTTTTAGCTGTAACTATTTCCTCCTGTAGAATGTAAACCTCTGAAGGTAACTTTTAGTCTCTTTGTTTCACTGTTACCTCTCCAGTGCTCAGGAAAGTACAGGCACACAATAAACTTTTTTTTTTTTTTTTTTTTTTTTTTTT
>NW_006775554.1:2775364-2810421 GCF_000442215.2 Lipotes vexillifer
TTTGGGATCTTCCCGGACCGGGGCACGAACCCCCGTCCCCTGCATTGGCAGGCGGACCCCCAACCACTGCGCCACCAGGGAAGCCCACACAATAAACTTTTAATAAATATTTGTTGAATGAATAAATGAATGAATAGATTTTCTTATTTTCCTTTCCCAGAGTTTGGAGGGCATGGTGAAATTCTCCAACTTGCCCAAAGTGACAGAACAAAGCCTCATGTCCTTTCCTCTACCTATCCTGCAATAGCCAATGAAGGACAGAGAGTACTTTAAGATGTACGCACTCATTCATTCATTCAACAAATATCTAATGGTAGCAAATGAGAGCGATTAAAAGATGACTAAGACTCTGAGGAAGGGCATAGAAAGATCACATGCCATGTACAGATAATTTCAAGCATCATTCTAATGTGGCTGCTGCATTTAGGACACAGCATTTGTTGGCAAGAGGTGAAGTTGGAGAATGAGACAAGGACGATATCATGGATGACTTTGCAGGATGTCTTAGGCTGGGCTCCACAGAAGCAGTACCTGAGACGAGGCTTTAGGTGGAAGTGATTCGTTAAGAAGGAATGCTAGGAAAATCTGATAAGAGAATGGGAGGAGCAGGATAGAGAAGGAGAAGAAGCCACCTGTGGTAGCCCGTATCCAGGATGGTCCCCAGTGATCCCCACTACCTGGTACCCTTTTTCTGCAGTCCCCTCCTACATTGTATCAAGACTGATTTGTGTGACCAATAACTTCTAGCAGAAGTGATGGCATGACCCTTCTGAGATTAGGTTCTGTTTTGGGTGCTCTCTTGTTTACTTACCAGCTCCCTCCTTCTGTTGGATCATTTGCTTTGGGAGAAGATAACTGCCATGTCATGTAAGCAACCCTACAGAGAGGCCCATCTGGCAGGGAACTGAGGCCTCCTGCCAACAGCCATGTGAGTGATCTTGGAAGCACATTCTCCACCTTCATCGGACAACTGAGCACCAGCTGACTACATGACTGTAGCCAGGTAAGCTGCCCCCAGATTCCTGACCCTCAGATACTGTATGAGATAACAAATATTTGTTGTTTTAAGCCACTAATTTGGGGGGAGGGGCAGATTTGTTATGCACAATAGATAAGTAGTATACCAAGTAGGAATGTGATATCAGGCAAAGTCCTAGCCTTAACTTGATCCTGCAGAGGAGCTCTGGAGTGTAAGTTACCTCTCAAAGTTTGTCTTTACTTGAGGCAAGAGAGCTGGGTTTCCCTACTCTTGTTTCAGTCAGTAGATAGGCTGCCCTAACACTTCTGGCTCTCTGAACCAGTGGGCACAAAGGCTCCATTCATGCAGGGCAGTCCTCCAGAGAGATTCTATGGTGTGGCCCTTAGAAGCAAAGCATGTAGAAGCTGGTGTGAGGGATAGGTACTTAGAAAGAGCAGAAGGGATTCAAGGAGATCTGGGCTGAGCCCTGACAGTGTCCACTATGGGCCATACCTGTCCTTGGACTTTGCCCTGTTGGTGATAAAGAGCCGTCATAGAATATCAAGCAAGAACATGATATAATTTATTTTCTGTTTTGGCTATGATCACACTGGCAGCTAAAGAGGAAGGTGGCATTATGAAGCTGTCATATAGTGATTTAGGGCAGAGATACCAAAGATGGGAAGAAAGTGATGGACGCAAGAAGCATTTGGAGGCAGTGTCAGCAAGGATGGTGATGGAGAATTGGGGCAAAGAAGAAGGAGGAATTATAGATGCCTGGATGCCTTCCAGGCTGTGAAATTCAGTGAGAGAGAGAAAGAGAAAGAGAGAGAGAGAGAGAGAGAGAGAGAGAGAGAGAGAGAGAGAGAAAACAAATTTAAAAAGTAAAGAAAGTCTTTGAGCATTCAAGCCTTTAGCTCTTTTGGCTGCCCCTTTTTTAGCATTCATATTTATTAAACATCTACTTCAAGATGCTGTGAGAGTTATAGTAGTGATCTAGGCAGTTTTCCCTGTCCTGAATTCAAGGCAGGATCAGAGATGTAAACTAACAACTACAATACTACATGATAAGTACTATGGTTTTGGAAAGTAGTTTTTTTTTTTAATTGGGGTATATTTATTTTACAATGTTATGTTAGGTTCTACTGTACAGCAAAGTGAAGTAGAGTTCCCTGTGCTATACAGCAGGTTCTCATTAGTTATCTATGGAAAATAGTTTTCTAATCAACTGATTTTTTTAACAAAGGCCAAAGACAATTCAACAGAGAATGACTAGTCTTTTAAATAAACAGTGCTGGAACAATGAAATGTTCATGCACAAAATAAAGAATCAAACAAATCTGGGTTTTGTAGGTCATCGTCATTTTTTCCTTCCTTTGCATATGAAGTTCCTAATGACACATGAACCAATTGATACAGATCAGGGAACCCTGGATTATATATTTCTAGATCTATTCTACATTGATCTGTAAATTTCTTTCTATCTTATCTAGGCTTTAAAGGTCTTCTTTTAAAAAAATTATTTTGTATTGGAGTATAGTTGATTAACAATGTGTTAGTTTTAGGTGTTAGTTTCAGCAAAGTGATTCAGTTATAGACATACTTGTTTCTTTTTCAAATTCTTTTCCCACTTACGTTATTACAGAATAATGAGCAGAGTTCCCTGTGCTATACAGTAGGTCTCTGTTGGTTACCTGTTTTAAATATAGCAGGGTGTATATGTCAATTCCAACCTCCCAATTTTTCCCTTCCCTCAACACTTCCCTGCTGTAACCATAAGTCCATTCTCTAAGTCTGTAAGTCTGTTTCTGTTTTGTAAATAAATTCATTTTTATCGTTCTTTTTAGATTCCGCATATAAGCAATATCATATGATATTTGTCTTTCTCTGTCTGACTTACTTCACTTAGTATGATCATCTCCAGGTCTATCCATGTTGTTGCAAATGGCATAATTTCATTCTTTTTAATGGCTGAGTAATATTCCATTGCATATATGTACCACATCTTCTTTATCCATTCATCTGTCAATGGATATTTATGTTGCTTCTATGGCTGCAGTATTGTAAACAGCACTGCAGTGAACAGTGGGGTGCGTGTATTCTTTTGAACAATGGTTTTCTCCAGCTATATGCCCAGGAGTGGGATTTCTGGATCATGTGGTAGCTCTGTATTTAGTTTTTTAAGGAGCCTTCATACTGTTCTCCATAGTGGCTGTACCAATTTACATTCCCACCAACAGTGTAGGAGGGTTCCCTTTTCTCCACACCCTCTCCAGCATTTGTTATTTGTAGACTTTCTAATAATGGCCACTCTGACTTATGAGGTGATAAGGTGATATCACCTGACTTATGTGAGGTAACATCCCATTGTAGTTTTGATTTGCATTTCTCTAATAATTAACGATGTTGAGCATCTTTTCATGTGCCTCTAAGACATCTGTATGTTTTCTTTAGAGAAATGTCTATTTAAGTCTTCTGCCCATTTTTTGGTCGTTTTTATATATATATTATCTCTCAAGTATATATATATATATATATATATATATATATATATATATATTGAGCTGCTTGTAAATAAGATGTTTGTAAATTTTGGATGTTAATCCCTTGTCAGTAGCATCATTTGCAAATATTTTCTCCCATTCTGTGTGTTGTATTTTAGTTTTGTTTACGGTTTCCTCTGCTGTGCAAAAGCTTTTGAGTTTAATCAGGTTCCATTTGTTTGTTTTTGTTTTTATTTTCATTACTCTAGGAGATGGCTAAAAAAAGATATTGTGGAGATTTATGTCAAAGAGTGTTCTACCTATATTTTCCTCTAAGAGTTTTACAGTATCCAGTCTTACATTTAGGTCTCTAGTCCATTTTTGTGTGTGGTGTTAGAGAGCATGCTAATTTCACTTTTCTTTTTACATGTGGCTGTCCTGATTTCCCAGCACCACTTATTGAAGAGACTGTCTTTTCTTCATTGTATATTCTTGCCCCCTTTTTCATAGATTAGTTGACCATAGGTTTGTGAGTTTATTTCTGGGCTTTCTATCCTCTTCCATTGATCTATATTTCTGGTTTTGTGCCAGTACTATACAGTTTTGATGACTATAGCTTTGTAGTATTGTCTGAAGTCAGGGAGTCTGATTCCTCCAGCTCCGTTTTCCTTTCTTAAGATTGCTTTGGCTATTCGGGGTCTTTTGTGTCTCCATACAAATTAAAAAAATTTTTGTCCTAGTTCTGTGAAAAATGCCATTGGTAATTTGATAGGGATTTCATTGAATCTGTAGATTTCCTTGGGTAGTATAGTCATTTTGACAATATTGATTCTTGCATTCCAAGACCACGGTATATCTTTCCATCAGTTTGTGTTATCTTTGATTTCTTTCATCAGCATCTCACAGTTTTTGGAGTACAGATTTTTGAACATAGACGCAAAAATCCTCAACAAAATACTAGCAAACTGAACCTGACAATACATTAAAAGGATCATACACTATGATCAAGTGGAATTTATCGCAGGGATGCAAGGATTTTTCAATATCTGCAAATCAAAACGTGTGATACACCACATCAACAAACTGAAGAATAAAAACCATATTATCATCTCAATAGATGCAGAGAAAGCTTTCAACAAAATTCAACACCCATTTAGGATAAAAACCCTCCAGAAAGTAGGCATAGAGGAAACTTACGTCAACATAATAAAGGCCATATATGACAAAACCACAGACAACATCATTCTCAATGGTGAAAAACAAACCATTTTCACTAAGATCAGGAACAAGACAAGGTTGCCCACTCTCACCACTCTTATTCAACATAGTTCTGGAAGTTTTAGCCACAGTAATCAGAGAAGAAAAAGAAATAAAAGGAATCCAAATCGGAAAAGAAGTAAAACTGTCACTCTTTGCAGATGACATGATATTACACATAGAGAATCCTAAAGATGCTACCAGGAGACTACTAGAGCTAATCAATGAATTTGGTAAAGTAGCAGGATACAAAATTAATGCACAGAAATCTCTTGCATCCTATACATGAACAAGGAAAGATCAGAAAGAGAAATTAAGGAAACACTGCCATTTACCATCGCAATAAAAAGAATAAAATACCTAGGAATAAACCTACCTAAGGAGACAAAAGACCTGTATGCAGAAAAATTTAAGATGCTGATGAAAGAAATTAAAGATGATACAAACAGATGGAGAGATATACCATGTTCTTGGATTGGAAGAATCAACATTGTGAAAATGACTATACTACCCAAAGCAATCGACAGATTCAATGCAATCCCTATCAAACTACCAGTGACAGTTTTCTCAGAACTAGAATAAAAAATTTCACAATTTGTATGGAAACACAAAAGACCCCAAGAGCCAAAGCAATCTTGAGAAAGAAAAACGGAGCTGGAGGAATCAGGATCCCTGACTTCAGACTATACTACAAAGCTACAGTAATCAAGACAGTATGGTACTCGCACAAAATATAGATCAGTGGAACAGGATAGAAAGGATAGAAAGCCCAGAGATAAACCCATGCACATATGGTCACCTTATCTTTGATAAAGGAGACAAGAATATACAATGGAGAAAAGACAGCCTCTTCAATAAGTGGTGCTGGGAAAACAGCTACATGTAAAAGAATGAATTTAGAACACCCCCTAACACCATACACAAAAATAAACTCAAAATGGATTAAAGACCTAAATGTAAGGCCAGACAGTATCAAACTCTTAGAGGAAAATATAGGCAGAACACCCTATGGCATAAAGCACAGCAAGATCCTTTTTGACCCACCTTCTAGAGAAATGGAAATAAAAATAAACAAATGGGACCTAAGAATCTTAAAAGCTTTTGCACAGCAAAGGAAACCATAAACAAGACGGAAAGACAACCCTCAGAATGGGAGAAAATATTTGCAAATGAAGCAACAGACAAAGGATTAATCTCCAAAATATACAAGCAGCTCACGCAGCTCAATACCAAAAAATCAAACAACTCAATCCAAAAATGCGCAGAAGACCTAAATAGACATTTCTCCAGAGAAGATACACAGATTGCCAACAAACACATGAGAGGATGGTCAACATCACTAATCATTAGAGAAATGCAAATCAAAACTACAATGAGGTATCGCCTCACACTGGCCAGAATGGCCATCATCAAAAAAATCTACAAACAATAAATGCTGGAGAGGGTGTGAAGAAAAGAGAACCCTCTTGTACTGTTGTGGGAATGTAAATCGATACAGCCACTATGGAGAACAGTATGGAGGTTCCTTAAGAAACTAAAAATAAAACTACCATATGACCCAGCAATCCCGCTACTGGGCATCTACCGTGAGAAAACCATAATTCAAAAAGAGTCATGTACCACAATGTTCATTGCAGCTCTTTTTACAATAGCCAGGACATGGAAGCAACCTATGTGTCTGCCGACAGATGAATAGATAAAGAAGATGTGGCACATATATACAATGGAATGTTACTCAGCCATAAAAAGAAACAAAATTGAGTTACTTGTTAGTGAGGTGGATGGACCTAGAGAGTCCATCAGAGTGAAGTAAGTCAGAAAGGGGAAAACAAATACCATATGCTAGCACATATATATGTAATCTAAAAAAAAAAAAGTGTTCTGAAGAACCTATGAGCAGGGCAGGAATAAAGATGCAGACGTCGAGAATGGACTTGAGGGCACCGGGAGGGGGAAGGGTAAGCTGGGACGAAGTGAGAGAGTGGCGTGGACATATATACACTACCAAGTGTAAAATAGATAGCTAGTGGGAAGCAGCCACATAGCACAGAGAGATCAGCTCGGTGCCTTGTGTCCACCTAGAGTGGTGGGATAGGGATGGTGGGAGGGAGATGCAAGAGGGAGGAGATATGGGGATATATGTATCCATATAGCTGATTCACTTTGTTATACAGCAGAAACTAACGCACCATTGTAAAGCAATTATACTCCAATAAAGATGTTTAAAAAAATAAAAATAAAGGTGCCTCAAGTGAACTCACACAGATTGAATAATGTATTCAAAGAATAATAAACTATTTCCAGCGTTTATTTCTGACCATAAAATATCAATGAGGAGGCTGAAATCAAGAATGCGACTTCTTGAGTTGCCCAATTAACACCCATAGAGCATCTGAAACCCCAGAGGAATCTGGCTTGGTTCCATCGTATGAGCCAGAGATCCTAGTCTATGGCGTAGAGTCTCTAGCCAAATTGAAGCAGCACTGCGGGAGTTTGGGAACAATCCCAGGAACTTGGCAGCCTGAACAAACTCAATGACCTTCTTGAAACTGACAGCTCACTCTGGCTGCTCATCCCTCTTTTCAGTCTTCTCTCTCTCACTTGCAAGCCTGAAAGGACAGCTTGAATATGTATTGTCTGGATGTAAGACCCCCCAGTATTGCATTCTTATTGGCCCCAACACAAGTGGAGAAAACTATACAAATAGTACTGTGGGTCAAGAGTAATAAGTAAACCCATAGGAGAGGTTGGAACTGAAACATTCTTTTCATTTTTTCAAAATCTTTTCAAAGGGGTCAGGTTTGGTAAAACTGGGATGCCAGTAAAGGGTACCAGAATAAGCCACCTCAAAATATGCCTCTTTGGCATATGGATTATTTTGAGCGAAAGGCCATGGGAGAGCCAGCAGATATAAGAAAAGCTCTAAAAACAGATCACAAGTTTTCCTTTTGCAAAGGAAATTTCCATTTGTAGAGCTGGCTCCATGGCTCCTATTCTCCTACCAGGAAGAGGAGGATTCTTAACAACTCATCCCTGGAGAAGACACCAACTTAAATCTGCCTGACAAACCTTACCAAACAAGCCTTGTTTACCATGCTTTCCCTGATCACCTCTCATCTCTTTCCTCTTCCTCTCAGAAGCCTCAAACCCCTTTTCCTTGTTTAGCTTCAAACAGTATATAAGCCCAAATTCCAACCACCCTTTTGTGTTATTCATCACTGGGTGCTCCCAACAATGAACATGCTAGTAAACCTCTTTTTTTTTTCTCTTGTTGATCTGCCTTTTGCCAGTCTAATTTATATGGTCCCAGCCAGAGAACCTAAGATGGTTAGGGAGAAACCATTTTTCTCCCTCCTCAACACCAGTCAAGGGTTAGAGCTGCATTTGTGTTCCCATAGCGTCCCAGGATTAAAATAGAAAGTTCTTAGAGATTATAGAATATTCCCAAACCAGAAGAGGTAGAGAAGCCAAATGCCATCCTGTAGATTAATGTCCAAAATATAAGGTGAGGCATTTGTTAGTAAGTTGCTATATTTAGCAAGGAGTTCAAAGGCAAAGAAATGAGAGTAAGTGCAAACAGTTGAGAATCACACTAGATTCTAAGTTCCTCTAGAGCAAGAAATGTATATTGTTTGTCGTTGTGTTCCGTCCCTGGTGGTGTGCCTGGAAAATACCCTCTTATTTAAGTGATACCTAACTTAATGATCAAATGGTTTTAAAAGGAAAGGGGTTAGGAGTTAAGAGAAACATTGTCTTCTGTTCGTGACTTTTTAAATGAGCTGGCTGAAGCTTATTCAGTGGTTGCTGTTTTGACTGTGCTTCAAGGGCTCAGAGTGGAGCAAAAACATTCAATTTTTTATCTCTTACCGGTTTCCAGGTACTATGCAAGTCATGAGTGATACAAAAATTAAAAAAGACACCATGTTTTTCCCTGAGAAGCTCAAAGCTTCACAGAATAAATGACATTCTTACTCTTCATTTAATGATAAGTAGTTTTCCAGGTAAAGAGAAGGTGAAAGAATTCCAAGAAGATAGACTCTTATATTCTAGGACCCAGCCACAACCTTACTAAGGTAGTTGCATGGAGTTAGAGTATAAGGTGTGTAAGAAAAAGTGGTGATAATGTTTGTAAAGTAGTTCAGATGGTGATGAATAGCAATTAACGGATCTTAAGTTTTTGTAAGAATGACTCTGCGTACACACACGGAGAATGAAATGAAAAGGTCGACATTGCAGACCAACTGTGAAAACATTTTATTGTTCACATAAGAAAAGATGAGACCCAGAACTAATATCCAGAGAAGGCAGAGGGCAGAAAATAAGACAAAATTTGATAGCAATTTAGTAATTGAAATCAAGGACATTTGGTGGCCATCTAGGTATGGAAGAAATTGAAGATTACCATGAAATTTCTAACTTTGAAAATTGGGTGGATGGTGATACTATTAATCCAAGATCAGAATGCAAGAAGGTGAGTACTTTCTTAAGATAATGAGTTCATTTTGATATGTTCGTTGCGAAATACCTGTAGACATCCAATGTTTTTGTCCTGTGTAAGTCTGGAACTCAGTGGAGAGGGGCAGACATTGGCTTCCTTGGGACTCAGACTTTTTCTAAGTATGTTACTTGAAGGAGAAAATTACTCGTGGACTGTGTTCAGCTGCACTTAAACTGAAACTTACTCTCCTCAGGAATATCATCTTAATTCCCCAAATTTATATCTTTTCTACAAATTGAGGTCTGACTTATAGACCCAAACTCCAAGTGCTCATTCCATTGGTCAAGGACCATCTAGGGTCTATTATCTTCTTCATACCCTTCACCCAGAGGCAGCGCCTAACTATGTATACTACTTAACAGTCATCCACTGCTCAAATTTGTTATCATGCCTTCCTCTCTTCTCAATAACTCCTCAGCTGCCATATTTTGACCCCTTCCCCAGTCACTGAACTAAGACTTTCCAAGGTGACCAAAGAAATCCTAATTGCTAAATGTAATGGGATACTATTTATTCTTTTTTTCAGTTGACCTCTCTACAGCATTTGAAATTGACTACTTCTTTATTGAAAATCTTTTCTTAGCTTTCTTAATTGACTCTTTCCTCCTCCCCAGCCCCCCACCCCCACCCCAGGTATTTCCTTTTAGTTCTCTTAGCCCAATCCCAATCCTCTGGAAATTTTATCATTTTTATCATTATGAAATTATTTTTATGATTTAAAATTGACACATAATTATTGAAACACTAAAGCAATGCAGAATAGTACAAAGTTGATTGGATAAAATTACCCCAGGATAAAACTAAGGTTAATATTAGATGGCCATCTTTTCTCATCCCAATCTCTCTTTCTCTCTGAAGTAGATTCAAAATTGTGTCTAAACAGTTCTCTCTTCCTTGATGTTTTGGAGTTGTTTTCAATTTTGGAGGCAGCTCCTCCAACCATGATTACCAGAGGAACAGTTATTTTGTATTCAGTTAGAAAAACTCAACACTTGTCCACAGTTAGTTGGCCCGGTAGTGAGTTTCTTATAGGAAAATCTTTTCTGAAGCAAATTAAGATCAAATATACCTTGCTGAATGGTAGGTAATAGATTCTTTACTATATTATAAATATAATGTGAACATTAGAAAAGTGGTAGTAGTACTGATTGTGCTAGATTGGGGGATGTCAGGGAGAAGCCCAGGAAAGATGGACGGTTTTTATTTTACCTCCAAAACCCACTTACTAGACTATAACCCAGGTTGGGTGAAGGAGGCAACACCATCTCAGTCTCACTCTTGGTTACCACAGGGAGAAGAGTTTTATGAAATATGACATTGTTATCCAGTTAACAGTTGCTTAAACCAGCGTTTCCTGGATTGAGTCAATCAGAGTAGATACCTGAGGACCTGGAGTTGAGGCCAGACTATTCCAATCTAGTTTGGCTGCTTGGTTGAATTAAAGAAATGCACATTTAGGGCTTCCCTGGTGGCACAGTGGTTAAGAACCCGCCTGCCAATGCAGGGGACACGGGTTCGAGCCCTGGTCCAGGAAGATCCCACATGCCGCGGAGCAACTAAGCCCATGAGCCACAACTACTGAGCCTGTGCTCTAGGGCCTGTGAGCCACAACTACTGGGCCTATGTGCCACAACTACTGAAGCCCGTGCGCCTAGAGCCCATGCTCTGCAACAAGAGAAGCCACCTCAATGAGAAGCCAGCTCACTGCAACGCAGAGTAGACCTCACTTGCCGCAACTAGAGAAAGCCCACGCGCAGCAACGAAGACCCAACGCAGCCAAAAATAATAAATAAATAAATAAATAAATGCACATTTAGGATATGATATTGGTGACCCGTTTCTGCCATATGAAGTGGAAACTGAAAGGGGAGGGTAGACTGTGACCTAAGAACAACACCTATATATAGATGCCAACTAAAAATTGTCGCTTGCCATCTACCTCTACAAGGATTAAATCATGAGCTCCTGCAGCTGCTGACCTTCAATATCCCCCTGAAAGGAGTTCAGGGTGGAGATCAGGGATGAGGCACTCTATGCTCTGGGAAAAACTGGCAGAACAGGTCTTCAGATAAATATTATCTGGAGAACATCTTATGAGCCCAATTCTTGCATCTCCTCATGTCTATATAAGCACTGAAATCATTAATGGTGACATCTGCTCCTTGTGACTAGTAGTAACCCTTACGAGACTAGCAGCAGCCTTCTGCAAAAATGTGTGTTTGATTGCATGTACCCACCTTCACCAAAATCACATATACACTGACCTTCCCCCCTACCTCTTCGGAGCAGTTTCTCAGAGATATCTGAAATACTGTCTCTTGGGCTATAGTCCTCATTTTGCTCCAAATAAAACTCAACTCACAACTCTCACTTTTGTTTTGTTTTTGTTTTCAGTTGACACAGAGAAGGATAGTAGAGAGACTGAGAGAGAGAGTTATAACAATATGTGTTGCTGACTCTGGTTGCAATTGTGTTCTTAGAGGCTGTGGGATTCCCTAACACCCTTATGGAAAACTCTCCTATTTGAATAAGCTGGTTTGATTGTAAACATATAATTTTATAATTTATGATCACACAATACAATGCTGTAGCTTTGTGTTTTATTAAACAATATAATTTAGCCAACTTTCCAGGTCAATAAATGTAAATCTACAAGGGCTGTATTTTACTTTGATAAACATACCACGATTTACTTAACAAATTCTTTTTACTAATGGATATTAAGTTTTCCAATAGGTTCATTCCCTCAGTGAACATCCTTGAACATCCTTTTAAAAAATACTCGCACAATTATCTTCTCCCCTTAAAGTCTTTAAGTTACATTGATGGTCAAAAGATACTTTCATTCAAAATTATTTACATATTTTCATACTTCCCTCCAAAAAAATTATATTAGTTTGCACTTGCTTTAGGAGTGATTGTGAGATGTTTTGTCTCCAAAATTATTACCACCACTAGAATTTGTAAATAATTTCAATATTTGCAATCTGGTGGAAAAGTTCATATTACATTTTAAACTTTGAATTTATTTGATCACCAGTGAAAATGAACATCACATATTTATCAGTGATTTGTATTTCTTATTTTGTGAGTTGCCTCTTCATGCCTTTCGGACATTTTTGATTTGGGAGTTTATATTTTATCATTGATTTATAAGCAATCTTTACATATTAGAACATGCACTCTCTATTATCTGAGTTGCAACGTTTTTTTCGCACTTTGTTCTTTGTTTTCCTTTGATCTTTGATCTTGTATGTACATGTATTGGAAGAGTGCAGCCATTTTTAAAGCTTCTGTAGTCAAATTTCTCAACTTTTAATTTTTTCCTGGATTTCCTGTTTATGAAATGAAAGGCAATAATTTTCATCCATATTTTACTTTGGGACTTTAATTTTTTATTTTTCAAATATTTGATGCACCCTAGTTGCTGACTTTTTGGATTTCCCACCCACAACCATTTGTTCCTGAAATTCTTTTATTCTATCTCTATAATATCTTTGGGTGTATCCCCTGTTCCACCTCCAACTTCCTTACATTGGCCAAGAACTCATTATTTTTGGCCTACGTTTACTGTAACAGCTTCCTAACTAGTCTCCCTACCTCCAACCTGAAAAAGCACTCCTGGGGGACTTCCAGGAAACATTTTGATTTCAGCACAGTCATTTAATTTTTTTCTGCAAGATTTCCATGGAAGATACTAGCTTAAGCAGTTTGAACTACTCTACAATTTTCAGAGTGCAGCTCTGGCCATATTTTGAAAAATTTTTCAGAATTAGATTAAAATCCTACTGGGATCCCATGCTTCAGAAAGACAGGAAGTTTGGTGTTGACTTGTGTTGAATCTTCTGACTTGAGACACAAAACACTACTGACCATTTAAGTAGCCCTCAGAGCAAGAGGGATTTCTATAATTTGATAATATTCCCTCTATGACAAAGACGTTTACCAAATATTTGTGAACTCCTTCACATTTCCAAGCTTCCTTGCAGTTTGCTTTGAGCCATGTGATTGCTTTTTGTCAACAGGCTGTGAGCAGATGTGAGATGTGACATGTCCAAGGAGAAGCTGCAAGAGCCAATATATGGTTACTCCATTTTATTGTTTCCCTCTGCCATGAAATTGTTTTGGTCCAGATAGAGGCACTTTATTCATCCTGTGACCTATAATGAAGAAGATGTGGGCCAGAATTGCATTCAACTCACAGTGAACTTGAAATAGGAGTAAGGAACAAATCACCGAGATATTGGCATCTTTTCCTTTTGGAGCATAACTCAACCATAATTCCAAGAGACCAAGGCAGAGACTGCAGGTCCTCTTAAAGTTTAGGCTCTGAACTAGGCTCTGCCTAGGATCTCAGTTTCATCCTTGAGATGGCCTTTACCCGGAGGCCATTTCTTGTATTGAGATCTTTCTGCTGTCTTGAGAGTCTGAGAATGAGAAATAGTTTTGTTTTTGAACCTGTGGGTCCTGGCTCCTTTATATTCCCTCCAAATTTTTATTGAAATCAAAACTAAAGAGTACATTTTTAAGCTCATTTCTCTCCATTTGCACTTTATTATATGTAGCTAAACAAAATCAACAGGCAGTTTCAACATTCTTCCTGGGAATCTCCTTAGCTGGATCCATAAATTTATTACATATAGTACAGTGTCACTTCTATATTCTGGTGATCAAAAAATTCACAGACAAGCTCATATTCAGAAGAGGAGGAAATGGATGTGGGTGGGTGTAAGAGAATTTGTGGTTATCTTTCATCTGCCATAGTCCTCTCTCTGGCCACAGATGCATTCCTCTCACATGAAAAACACACCCATTCTCTTCTAAGACTACCCAGGTCTCAATGCCCCTTCATGGCATTGATTCAAATTCCAGGATATTATCATCTAAACCAGGTCCTGGTATAGATGAGGCTCTTTGGGTTTGGTCTCTTGAGTATGGTTCCTCTTGACCTGAAGAACTTTGAATTAAAAAACTAAGTTATTATCTCCTAAATACACCTAACATGCAATAGAAAGACAAAACAGACACTAAAAAGGGGGAAATAGGGTGCACACAGCAGTTGTTAGTCTAAAGAAATTCTGAAATACAGCCAGGAACATGTTGTTGGTTCCTTGATTTAGGCCCCAGTTTTACTGCCCAGTAATCATTTTCCATGGCCCTTGGTTATACAGTCTAAGAACATTCCATTCCATAGGAAATCAATCAGGTATACAGCTGAGTACCCTTCTCAGCCTTCTTCCTGTAGAAGGTTGGAGACCCATAATTTTATGCTATTTCCATCCCTTTTATAAGTTGCCAGTGCTTCCACAAATTTAATTATCTTAAATATGATGTGAGTTTCCTACAAATAGTACTAGGCTTCACTCCATTAGACAGAAACAACACTCACAGATCTCTTCGTGACAGGCTCTCTCTGACTTCATGTTAGAGTCAGAGTGCTGTGAAACAACACCTTAAAGATGTTTAGAAGCCTTTTTGTCTAGTTGAGAGTCTGCAAGTCATGCCCATAAATCTTTCTTTAGTATTAACGAAAGATCTTGGTCTCATGCTTGAGATGATCTTTACCTTGAGGCCATTTCCTGTATTGAGATCTTTTTGCTGCCCTGAGAGACTGGGAATGAGAAATAGTTTTGTTGAACCTACAGGTTCTGACTCCCTTATATTACCTCTAAATTATTATTGAAATTGAAAACTAAAGAGTTTATCTCTTTCCATTTATAGTTTTTTATATGTAGGTAAACAAAATCAACTGGCAGCTTCAACATTCTTCCTGGAAATCTGTTTTCCACATTACCTCAGGCAACAGTGTTTCCAAACTTTTCACCATTAAGGATATATATCCTCTTCACTCCAATCTCTAATAACAAGTTCTTTACTTGACTTCAAGGAGTCAAGTTCACTAAGACTCCTTGAGGCTCTTTGAGTTCTTGTCTACAACTCAGTCCAAAAGACAATATCACATATCTTAGTGTTTTGGGTTTTTTTTAATGACAACACCCCATTCTAAGTACCAATTTATGATCTGATCATTTATTGTTCTATTACAAACCACTTCAAAACTTATAGGAATAAAACAAAAACTAATTTATTATGCTCATAAGCATTTGAATTTGGGATTCAGTTAGCGTATAACAGGGACTATTATTATTTGTCTCTGATGTATAATGCAGCAATAGATAATTAATGATGTTATTCTACCCTTTCTCATGATAGTATGTAGAGCAAAAACTTTTCTTTTTAGTTCATAAGTTTAGGGATCAAGATGTAGAGATCTTGCGCTTTGTGCCTAATGCCATGATTGAATGGGACTTTCAGGTAGACTCCTTTAAGGAGTGTGTGCATATGTAGAAGGAAGAGAGATGAATATCCATGAAAAGAATGGTGGACTGCGGAACATAGCATTATATTCACAATATTTTCTATTTCTTCCTCTGGGAGAGGAGTATACTTCTCTGCTCTATTGATACCTGATAGACCATATAACTTTCCTTGGCCATGAAATTTGAGAAGTGAGGTGTGCCATTGTGAGCAGGAGTTTTATAGTCACCTTAGAATTCTTCCCTTCTATCTCTTCCCTCTGCCATGAGAGTGGTATGTCCTAGATAAGTGTTGCTTCCTCAGCCTTGGACCTGGAGTGAAAAATATGTGCAGCAGCTGAAGGTGCAACATGAAGGACATGTTGTGAGCCAGAATTCAACCTTTGTTGCTGGAAGCCATTGGGATTTCAAGGCCACTTGTTACTGCAGCATTACCGAACCTATGCTGACTCATATAATGACCCTCCAGATCTCTCTTTTTCTGTTGCAGCGATTATAGAGACTGCCTGCCTGGCATGAGTCCCTGTGTAACTATGGGCAGAAAAGCCCATGTGGACCTTCACCAGATTTGTAATAGAAACAATAACTCAACATTTTTTTTCATTAGCCTCTGAGATCTGGGAATTATGCTTTAAAAAAAAAAAACTGCAATATAAATAATGGTTATGTCTATTCTGACTAATATAATAATGTTTATTATATTTTGTCTATTCTGATTAATATAATAATGTTTATTTGTATTCTGACTAATAAAGACCTCTCTGAGTATTAATCCTATCTTTGCTGAAAGATTTGATATCTGTTCATTGTGGATTTTTACACTAATTTTGATTTTTTTTAAAAAATATTGCATTAAAATAATATTTGTCTTGATTACTGAGTTTTGGGGGACACCCTTAAATTTTGCACTGATGTGAGTGTCTGACTTTCATCCCCTTAACCATGGCTCTGCCCTGAGGGGATGCAGATGAATACAATTCTGTTCTTGAAGGCCACATGACTTGACCTTATAGATCTTGTATCCAAACGCATTATCTTTTGCCTCAAGTTTAGCATTCATTTTGCTACAGTGAAACAAACAAACAATTCTAGATCCTTTTCTTCACAAAAAGAAATCATCTCCTTGTTAAATTTCATTTGGGTATTCTGGGATAAAATGTTGAGAAATAATAAAAATCTGGAATTCCTTTCCTGTAACTCCAGAGCATGATTTTACTCCAGTTTAGTCTATAAATTAACATGGATTATGAGCTTGTATGGTATTTAGGTTTATGATAATTACCTATTTGAATAGCTGATAAGAGTTAATTTATCCTGAAGACAACTAGAAATAAAAGAATAATTGGGTTATAAAATTAAAGCAATAACATCTGTAGTTTCTACTACATTGAACATATTTGATGTAGAGAATATTTCAATTCGGCTGAAAAAAAACCTGTGAATGCTTTTTCATCTTTATATTCTTCCTCAAAAGATAAAAAGGCCTAGAACACTCAAAATATAATCAAAACTAGGAAATTTTCTTAACCTCTGGATATTTCACATTCGTTTAGAGAAAAGTATATACTCTTGACCTCACGTACTCTTATATGACCTGTTATTACTGAAGTGAAATAAGTGGTTAGCTTTCTGTGAGTTTAGTTTAGCAGTATGAATGAGCAATTTCTGCATGATTGATGGCTTTACTTAAATTGGACAGTCATGGATTCCAATCAATTCCATTAATAACTCTCTGTGACTTTGGGTACGTTGCTTAACCTCTCTGAATCTCAGCTTTCCTACGTATATTCACTCATGATTTTTTTAAATTGAACTGTAGTTGATTTACAATATTGTGTTAGTTTCATGCAAAGTGATTCAGTTTTATATATATATATATATATATATAAAACTGATTATTATATATTTGTATATTTTTCAGATTCTTTTCCATTATAGGTTATTACAAGATATTGAATATAGATCCCAGTGCTATACAATATACCCTGTTGTTTTTCTGTTTTATATTTGGTGGTATGTATCTGTTAATCCCATACTCCTAATTTATCCCTTCCCACCATTTCCACTTTGGTAACCGTAAATTTGTTTTCTATGTCTGTGAGTCTGTTTCTGTTTTGTAAATAAGTTCATTTGTACTGTTTTCTTAGATTCTACTTATCACATAAGTGATATCATATAATATTTGTCTTTCTCTGTCTGACTTACTTCACTCAGTATGATAAACTCTGCATGCATCCATGTTCCTACAAATGGCAATATTTCATTCTTTTTTATGGCTGAATAATATTCCATTTTATATATATATATACACACACACACACACACACACACACACACACAAACATATATATATATATATATATATATATATATATGTATATATATATACACACACACATACCACCATCCATTCATCTGTTGATAGACATTTATGTTGCTTCCATGTCTTAGCTATTGTAAATAGTGATGCTATGAACATTGGGGTACATGTATCTTTTCAAATTAGAGTTTTCATCTTTTCTGGATATATGTCCAGGAGTGGAATTGCTGCATCATATGGGTAACACTCATGACTTCTTAATTAAACCAGTGTGAACTGCTGGCCTTCTTTGTTTCAGACACTCTGCTGAGCACTGCAGGGAATGGAAAAGATGTAATCCCTGATCTCAAATGACTTATGATGAAATATGGACACACTTCTCCACACAAGACAAAATTTGATGTTACATGCAAGTGGTATAAAAGAAAGCAGGCATAAAAAAAGAAGGTAGGTATCACTTCCATTTGAAAAGGGTGGTATACCAATGTGAGGAGAAGGAGTGGGAACAAGTTTGCCTTGGGTATAGGCAACTATAGAAAATGCAAAAGCAATAATAAAACCAACATAAAATCGATCTGCTTTCTATTTTCACTGTATGCTGGCAATTCTAAACAACATCAGTGATAAAATACTTCTCTCTTTTGGAGCTGACCATTCCTACCCCTTATTACAGCACCACCTGGAGGGTTGAAGAAAGGATTCAGAAAGGAGGTTGAAGCCTGGCCTTGAAGCATAGTTAAGGTTTATGGAAGAAATGTGGAAGATCTTTCAAGGCAGATAGGGTTTAAAGTTGGGTAGAGGCCAAATTTCAGAAAAACATGTCTTACGCTTCATAAGTCTTGCTCTACAATGAGTATAGTATTTAAAATCCAATCATTAATATTTAGAGGGAGTTCACTGTTAGCTCTTTAACATATGCATATTTATTTTTAAGTGTAATTAACTGGCTAGAAGAAGAAATATATGTGAGCTGTAATGCCATATAGTGAAGTGTGGGAAGGAAATCCAAAAAAGAGGGTGTATATATATATATATATATATATATATATATACCTGATTCACTTTGCTGTACAGCAGAAACTAACACAACATTGTAAAGCAACTATACTCCAATAAAAATTAATAAAAAAAAGAATTGTTTTGATTTTTTGACTTGGAGAAATAGGAAATTGTGAGAAAAAGGAAAGCTTTTAGATTTGGAAGTGTCCTCTTGAGTGTAGAGGCAAGTCAAAACCTTGCACTCAATACCGTCAGCTTCTTTCTTTGTTTTCTTATTCCTAAATTGTTTTCACTAATCAAGATAAAATGGTTGACTCAATAATAAATAGGCTCCTACTTCTAATGTGTTTGACTTAAGAGTTAACAAGACAGTTAGGAGGTGAATTTATATTCTGATATATCAAACTTGGAGCATTTGCACCAATGATGGATAACAGGTGTAGGGTAAAAAGATGGTGGAAGGCAGAAACCTGGTCATAGTTGATATGTATGTGTGTGTGTGTGTTTCCTTAACTTATTAATTTAACTTCAGTGCACATTATTCTTGCTCAGCTATTGCTTCAACTCTGGACCTGACATTTTGGTCTTCCTCTTGAAAAAGCTGCTGAAGTCAGTGGCCCAGCCATAGTGAAGACATGGTCCAAGAGGAATCAGTAACAAACATCTTTTCTACTGTCACCTATCACCATCCCAGTGGAGCACACCTTCGGCATTTAGATAAGGAATGGTGGATGGGTGCTACTCCAACTTTGTTCTTTGACCGCCCTTGGTTTCAAGAGCCTGGAAGTAATGAACGCATAATTTATCTGTTTGTGGGACTGGGTTAGGAAGCACTGAGTAATCCAGTTCACACTCCCTTATTCCCTGAGCTAACTCAGGGACCATCTGAAACAGATGACAAGGAAGAGTGGCATGTCCTGAAGAGCATGAATGGTTTGGCATGGCTCATACACAGAATGCTCATGGTGCAGTTAAATGAGTCCAGAGAGTTAGCTGGGGAAGGATGCATGTAGGGGAAAGATCAGGGGAGGCATATTCTAAGGGGTTTTGTTTGAATCCGAAGGCAATGGGGGCCTTTGGAGCATAAAAACCAGTGGATGGTAGAGAATATTAGCAATGTCAACATATTAAGATGTTAGGAAGACTTACCCAATGGTATGATAGATTACAAAAAGAGTAGGCATGGTTGACATTTTTTTTTTTTTTTAATGACAGGCTTTCATCTGATAAGATTTCCCTATGGTACTGCCTAAGATAGGTGGAGGGTTGAGTAATCTACCCAAGTCCCCTGGGAATACAAGGAAAGACTTTCTATTGACAGATGGAATCTGGAGAAGGCCATCGCAATGGTTGACACATCCATCCCCTTTTCTGTGAACATAATTAGGATGTGCTTAGATTCCAAAGATTGGATGAGATTACCTGTAAAGACAACTTTTAGCTTCATAAAAAAATACTTCTCTTAAATTTCTTCCATTCAACTACAATGACTGAATTTATACTTTTCAGGATGTAGAGCCCATTAGTTTCTCTAGACAAAAGCAAAGCATTCCCATTCCCCAACCACTTACAATATCATCAGACACTCCTTGGTCCTTCATGTCCTCTTTTGAAAGCTCCTGTGTATTCCTGAAAAGGTGCATTCACGGCTGTATTGGTGTGTTTGCTACACTGTATGCATTGCCATGGTTTTTGCTCCGGCACAAAATCAAATGGACCAGTTTTATGTGCTTTTGGATGAAGTAGCTCCAGCATCAGATTCGTTACATTGTATTTACCTTCAGAGGAGCTACCTTGTGGGCTGATTCCTGAGAGCGTAGCATACAGTACAGCCACTGCTGACTAGCATCTTGCCTAGTCACACAGAACTTTTCTAAAATGACCTATAAACACATGAACTATTTCTGCATATGATGTCTTCCCCGTCTTTTCCTGCTCCCTCGGCTCCGTGTATGAAGGAGAATACTGTCTTAAAATGCAATAACTTTCCATGACAGTTTATTATTCTAATAGACATAAAATTACCAAATATTGCATCTTCTATTTTTCTGCATGGTAGCTAGGGAAACAAATTCATGTGCACACCTTTCTTCAGAAAGCAAAACTGACTAAAGGTCAGAGGTTTACCCTTTTATTTTAGTTTCTTTTGGTTTCATTTGGGATTTATCCTGTTTTCACTCTCTTCCTTTGTGACCCACAGCATCAAAGTATAAAGATGGTCAATAACTAGAACTGAAAAAATTCAGATGCATTAAACGATATGCAGAAAAGGGCTGATATCTTTTAAATGTCTCCACTGAAAGTTTTAACTTTATTCTCCCTGGAAGGAGGGTTTGGGGATTCACACATTCTGTATTCCCATTTTTAACAATTCAAGCTATCATGTTGATACCAAACTAAATTACCAGGACTTAATCACTCTTAAAAGCCCGTAGTGGAGCCCCATTGCTGTAAGAACATCCTGGACTCGGTCTTTTCAGTTTCAGCTCTTTCAACCATGAGCCATTTGACCTCAACTCCTGATTACTTATCCTTGTGACACCCCATGTGCTTTCAGGCCCATATACCTTTCTACCCTCTATTCCTTCTGCCTGAGATACTCTTCAACTTAGTCCTTTAGAGTGAGACTATAAACTCTGTAGGTCAGGGATCATGTACCTACAGGGCCAAGCCCATAGTTCTATGTATAATAGATGCTCAATAAATGTTTGTTTACTGACTGCCTCACCCAGGGCAAAAATTATCTCTTTCTTCCTGAATTATGTCTTTTGATAATTCTTTCTGTGAGTGTCCAGAAGGGTCTACAGGTAGTATATTATTTTAATCATTGTGTTGAAAATGCCTTTATTTTTCCTTTACATTTAGCAAGGTAGGATATTATAGGTTATGGTTATTCCCCCTCAGCACTGTGAAGATTGCCTTCTGGCATTAATGGTTGTGGATGAGAAGTCTGAGGACAATGTAATTATCATTCCTTTGTCGGTAATCTATTTCCTTTCTGGTAACTTAAAGACTATTTTTTCTTGATGTCCTTAAATTTCACTAGGATGCGTCTGGATGTGCATTCATTTTCATTTGTTTTACCTGGATTGGGTGCGTCTTGCAGCAAATCTGGAAAATTCTCAGCCATTGTCTTTTTAAATGTTTCTACACTGCCACTCACTTTATCCTATACTTAAAATTTTTCTATTAGATGTATTTTGGAGACTATCAATTTATTCTGTTTCTTAATTATTGTTTAATGAAAAAATATTTATATTTCTCTGCATTTTACTGCACTCTCAGCAGTATTTTCAATTCACCAATTCTTTTTTTTTTTAATTAATTAATTTATTTTTGGCTGTGTTGGGTGTTCGTTTCTGTGCGACAGCTTTCCCCAGTTGCGGCGAGCGGGGGCCACTCTTCATCGTGGTGCGCGGGCCTCTCACTGTTGTGGCCTCTTGTTGTGGAGCACAAGCTCCAGACTCACAGGCTCAGTAGCTGTGGCTCACGGGCCTAGTTGCTCCGTGGCATGTGGGATCCTCCCAGACCAGGGCTCGAACCCGTGTCCCCTGCACTGGTAGGCAGATTCTCAACCACTGCGCCACCAGGGAAGCCCAACCAATTCTTGCTAATTATATCCAGTCTAGAGTTTATATCATCTACTGATTTAAAAGTGTTAAATTTAAAAATTGTTTTCATTTCCAGCATTTCTAGGAGACACTTTTTAATATATATTTTATAACCATTTGTGTCCCCTCATAGCTTCTTGGTTTTTTAAAAGTAATGTTATTTGCTACTTCTTCCCTTTTTTCTTTCAAAGATATGGAACATTAATTATTAGATTTTCACTTTCCCCCCCAGGTGTATTGACATATAATTGACATATAACATTGTGTTAAGTTTAAGGTATACAATGTGTTGATTTGATATATGTATACATTGCAAAATGATTACCACCATAGTCTTAGCTAACACCTCCATCTCATCATATAATTCCCATTTCTTTTTTGTGGTGAGAATATTAAGATTTACTTCTTTAGCAATGTTCAAGTGTATAATACAGTATTATTGACTACAGTCAGTATGTTGTACATTAGATCCCCAGAACCCATTTGTCTTATAACTGGAATTTGTACCCTTTGATCAATGTCTCCCCATCTTTCCCCACAACCCCCATCCCCTCCCCAGCTCCTGGTAACCACAGTTCTATACTTTGTTTCTAAAGCAAACTTGAACCTTTTTTTTGGCTGTGGGATCTTAGTTCCCCAACCAGGGTTTGAACCCTGGCCCTCAGCAGTGAAAGCACAGAGTCCTAACCACTGGACTGCCAGGGAATTCCCAATTTCAACTTTTTTAGATTCGACATATAAGTGATATCATACAGTGTTTGTCTTTCTTTGTCTGACTTATTTCATTTAGTGTAATGCTGTCAAGGTCCATCCAGGTTGTTTGCAAATAGCAGGATTTACTTCCTTCTCATGGCTGAATACTTTTTCATATATATATGATGCATATCCCACAAATTCTTTATCTATTCAATGAAACTGTTCCTCTCATCCACTATGGTGCATCCAAACTCATATTTTTTCCCCCAGCAGTGTGCTGGAACCTCTCCTCTTGAAACCTGGACTTCCACAAAGGCTCTCTCATTTGTGGGTGATTATCTAAGATAGTGTTCTCTGGGGGCTCACGGGCTGCGGTTGAGTGGGGCTGGAGCCAGTTCATGGGCCACAGCAGGGTCCACAGCCAGGACCAAGGTCTACTTACCTATTTTTCAACACATGGGTTGGTGAGGCTCCTCTCAGGTCCTATGTGATGCTGGATCCCATAGGTCCCTAAAGGTACTTTTGTCCATGGATGGATGCCGAATCATTGTTGTTGGGTGGGGGGAAGGGAGACAACAATGAGGGGCTTCTTATGCCACCATGATGCTGATGTCATCCTCTGGAACATAATTATTTTAATGTTAACTTCAGATTATTCTATTATTTGCATTATTATTATTTTCATTAATGATTGCTCATTGTTGATTGTTCATTGTGGATTCTATAGGATTTCTTGCCTTTTTTTTTTTTTTTTTTTGTCCACACCGTGTGGCATGCGGAACTTCCTTGATCAGGAATCAAACCCGTGTGCCCTGCATTGGAAGTGTGGACTCTTAACCACTGGACCACCAGGGGAGTCCAGGATTTCTCTCTTAACATTAGATCTCACTAAATATTTTATTATTTTGTATTATTGTCTCAACTTCAGTGAAAACCTTTTTTCCCTCCTCTTTTTCTCTGTGCCCGCTTCTCTCTACTTAACCAGTTTTGCACCTGGCTCTTCATGGCCCCTGGTCCAGAACCCAGTTTTCTCTTATTGGATTAAGGTACTTGTTGATAATATTGCAGTAACATAGATGCAGCTACTGAGCCACTGGACTGCTTGTCCAAGTTTTGGATGGAGGCTATATCTACTCCCCTCCTGCCTGCCTCGCTCTCTCATTGTAGTAAGTCTCAGCTTTTTCAGCGTTCTTTCAGAGATGGGAAAAGATAATCTATCTCCTGGGCTCAAGCAGTAATCTTGGCTCTTGTCCCCTTCCTGTCATGGGGAATGTTCAGTCTCCATTTTCTTGCAGGAGCCAAACCCCTGGCCGCCTTTTACTGCTCCAGGAACCCCTTTACCATCTCCCGTTTCTGATGACACAGACTGGAGGGCAGGACTTTTATTTGTGGTTAAAGGAGAGGTTGATTTTTCCCTCTCACTCTCATAGGATACAAATAAGGAAGCCTGTTGCTCTAACTACTATAGAAAGTCATCTTATTGCTATAAAAACCCATCTTGTGCCCACAGAGAACGTTTGTATTAGGGCAATGTGTCAAACACACGAACATATCTTTTTAATCTTTGTTTTTTTTGTATCTTATGTGAATGTGCATCTTTGCTAATTACTTTTTATATTTTGTCATTTGTTGCCATGTATTTGGAATAGCAGTAGGGCTTCAAGACACCTACCTTATAATTCTCCCTTGACCAGAAGTCAAGCTATACATTTTTTTTTTTTTTTTTTTTTTATTAATTATGTAAGGTCCAGCAATTACATAAGATCCAGAAGTGGCCAAGTGTTTTAAATCCGTACAATAGGATTTTCTAACCAACTGATTTAAATTGAGACCTGGCACTCTGGGCAGCAATCAGCAGAGCACCAAGTAATTAGTTCCAGGAATACCTATCCAATTAGACAGGCCTGGGCCTACAGTCCTAATAGGTGTTTCGTTTTTTGGGTTTTTTCTTTTGCGGTACGCGGGCCTCTCCCGCTGCAGAGCACACGCTCCGGACGCGCAGGCTCAGCGGCCATGGCTCACGGGCCCAGCCGCTCCGCGGTACATGGGATCTTCCCAGACCGGGGCACGAACCCGTGTCCCCTGAATCGGCAGGCGGACTCTCAACCACTGCGCCACCAGGGAAGCCCCAAGCTATACATTTTTAACTCCACTCCATGGTGTAGAAGCAGAGGTGAACTGCCCAGATTCCCCTCAGACCTATCGCACTCATTCCTCAGCTTCTGGCAGTTTTGGCTGCTGATGGCTCACAGCTGAGTCACTCTGCCCGAATTGTTTTCAGCTAAAGGGAGTTGCCTTGGCCAAAGTTATAGCCTTTCCTCAGGAGCAGTGAAATTCTAGTGACTGATCAAGTGAAGGCACACAGTCCTGGCTTCCTCGCTTCAATTCAGGATCATGACAAAAGGTCATCCCCCCTTCAGAGCTCCCTGTAGGACAAGCTCAGGCCTTTGTTGCAGCTGCATTTCTTTTTTTTGAATTGGGGACAAAAAATGGTTTTTATTTATTTGTTTTTAACATCTTTATTGGAGTATAATCGCTTTACAATGGTGTGTTAATTTCTGCTTTATAACAAAGTGAAATCAGCTATACATATACATATATCCCCGTATCTCTTCCCTCTTGCATCTCCCTCCCACCTATTTCTGTTCAACTTCTTCCTTTTATCAGTTTTGCTTCACTCACTGCTTTCCAGGTGCTAATTCCAAGAGCACCTCTAGTAATCTCCATCTCAGTAGTCTGTGTCTTTAGGGAACTTTATTTAAGACTCTGCTCTATGGGTGGAGAATATCTAGGTCTCCCTAAGGGCCTCATCCAGCTGCTTCCTCAGAGTAGACATTCGGGAATGTGTATGGAATAAATCCATGAATAAAAGCAAAGTTAGTCAAACTTGACCTGCTCAGTTTTCCCAAGCTACATAATTTTTTCTGATTTTGCTAACAAAACTTGGACCTTCAAAGTCTGAGAAATTAATCTTGGGCCTAGGTAAGATAACATTCACTTACTCTGCAGGTTTCTATTTTAATTGAACTTTAATGTTGCCTGGATGAACCTAGCATGGTTGACACTTTTGTAATACGTTGGAAGATGAATTACTTGCACACACAGTATTAATGTGGGAGGTGCAGGCAGATAGCAGTGTGATCAAGAACTGAGCATGGGCTGTAAATCGAAGTTAGGCAGTAGAAAGGAAAGGCAGTGTTGGAGAATAGTAATAATGGTCATTCTTTTTCAGACGTCACAGGGGGTTGGGACAGCATCATGGCTTTACCCCTCATAAAGCTGACTCAAAATCTTTGCTAGGGACTCGCTTCTTGGACTGGCAATTAAGAGCCTCCAGGCAACTTTCATCTCAGAGGGCACATTAAGTGGAGCCTACTCTCTGTAGGGAGGGAGCATAGAGAGGGTGATTGATGGGGAGGCCCGCATCTGGAGAAACAGTGTGGTGTGGTGTGGTGAGGTGAGGAATTTCCTGAATGTGTTGTCAGGTGCTTGAGAGTTCTCCATGAGGATCTTTAAATAGTACATTGCCATGTTGGCATTAATAGTAATTAAAATACAAGCACGTCCTGGATCACCCACCCAACAATGGTAGACCCTGTTGGTTTACCTATTGTGTCCTATTTCCCAGTCATCTTTTCCAAAGCCCCGTCTTTTCTTCAGGTATGCCCATGCCTCACTCAGCCCATGTTCTCAAGGTGGATTCTGGTTTCTTTATGCAAATCATGGCAATCCTATTTCCCTTGCAATTATTTGTTTCAGAAACACAGATTTAAGTAAGTAAACTAGCATTCCCTGATGACTTAGAAGTGTGGGATAGGCTTGAGATTGCCAGGATGACTTTTTATATTGTGGTTGGGGGGAAGGTTTTTCTCCCCTCTCTCATTCACAGGATATAAAAATGGTAAACCAATTTCCCTAGTTGTCTCTAGTGACCATGAAGGAAGCCATCTTGTGTACATGCAGGAAATCATCTTGTATACATGCAGGAAGTCATCTTTTTTTTTAATTAATTAATTTATTTGTTTTTACTTTTGGCTGTGTTGGGTCTTCATTGCTGTGTGCAGGCTTTCTCTAGTTGCAGCGAGCGGGGGCTACTCTTCATTGTGGTGCGCGAGCTTCTCATTTTCGTGGCTTCTCTTGTTGGGGAGCACGGGCTCTAGGCGCGCGGGCTTCGGTAGTTGTGGCACACAGGCTCAGTAGCTGTGGCTTGCAGGCTCTAGAGCGCAGGCTCAGTAGTTGTGGTGCACAAGCTTAGTTGCTCTGCGGCATGTGGGATCTTCCCAGGCTAGGGTTCGAACCTGTGTCCCCTGCATTGGCAGGCGGATTCTTAACCACTATGCCACCAGGGAATCCCCAGGATGTCATCTTGTACACATGCAGGAATTCATCTGTGTACATGCAGGAAGTCATCTTGTATACATTCAGGAGATCATCCTGTGTATATGCATGAAGTCATGTTGTACACATGTAGGAAGTCATCTGTGGACATGCAGGAAATCATCTTATATACATGCAGGAAGTCATCTTGCATATATGCAGGAAATCATCCTGTATACATGCAGGAAGTCATGTGTGCACATTCAGGAGGTCATCTGTGTACATGCAGGAAGTTTTCTTGTGTAGATGCAAGAAGTCACCTGTGCACGTGCAGGAAATCATTTTGTATATATGCAGGAAGTCATCTGTGTACATGCAGGAATTCTTCTTGTATACATGCAGGAAATCATTTTATGTACATGAAGCCATCTTCTGTACATGCAGGAAGTCATCTTGTGTTCATGTAGGAAGTCATCTTGTGTAGATGCAGGAAGTCATCTGTGCACATGTAGGAAGTCATCTTGTATACATGCAGGAAATCATCTGTGTATGTGCAGGAAGTCATCTTGTGTACATGAAAGAAATCATCTTGTATACATGCAGGAAGTTATGTACATGCAGGAAGCCATCTTGTGTACATGCAGGAAATCATCTTCTTTACATGCAGGAAGTTGTCTGTGTACACACAGGAAGCCATCTTGTATACATGCAGGAAATCATCTTGTGTATGTGCAGGAAGCCATTTTGTCACCGCATGGAAGCTAATGTGAGTCCTCATACAGAGGAAAGCAGTCAACAAAATCTCAAAAATAAACAGTCCTGATTTTACTCACTGTGGGTTCTGCCTCCCCCTGATTTAATGATATATGAAATAATACATTTCCTTATTGTTTAAACAGATTGAGTTGAGGTTTCCCTATTACTTACAGGGAATACCATCGTATTTGACACATATCCTTATGATCAAGTACTGTCTTTGCATGTGGTTTATAATTTCACCAAGTAATCATTGGTGCCAATTAAAGGAAGCATTTACCTTTAAAGATAAGCATATCAGGCTGGCAGTAGATTGGCATTTCTGATTCTAAAGTAACAATAATGACTTCTGGTTGAAGTTGACTGTTTGACAGCATGAGTTTGTTCCCTTTCTCTACGAGTATCTCAGTAAAACGATAGTAAAGGAATGAACATGATGTCTAAATATTCAATGATAGGAAGCTAAAAAGAGAGCCATGAGAAGAAAGATTTTATCAGATTTCTGGAAGATGGATAAGATATGAAGAATTGAAAACTGGAGAAACAGAATAAGGAAGCCACAGCCCAGAGTATGTACAGAAAGGAGATTCAAATGAGGAGGGAGGCAATATGCCCTTCCACATATTTAAGGGTCTCAGCACTATGAAATATCATGTATAAAAGAGGGTAGGATTAAAATTGTGAGGTAGAAAACAATGTGATTAATCAAAAGTTTATATATGAAACAGTCAAACCCACTCCACTCTGGAGGGCATAATTCTTGGAAGCTAAGCTTCTACTCTAATACTTTTTTTAAAAGGACTATTCTCTTCCACAGAAACTGGAAGGCTCCAGAGAAATGTCTTTTACATTTTGTCATTTAGGGGCTCACCAGCTTATGGTTTACTTGCTTCCCCAAACTGCTCTCGCTTAGAGCGAATTGGCAAAATGAGCAAGGTTCATCTATACCACAGGACCCTCATCAGGTTTAACTGACTTCTTTGTGAGCATGGAAAGTCAAAGGTCTTCAAATGAGAGACCCTCCACATGGAAGAGAGATATCAAAATGAATAGACACACAACAGGGAACAGGATTCATGGAAAGAACAAGAGGGAACTTCTCCAAACTCTAATGTGTGTCCTCAGGGAGATGTGAGAAAATATTCAAACAAGCACAGAACACAGTGAAAATGGAATAAACACATACTAAGAAATTCTCTCCTAGATAGTAAATATGTATTTGTCAGAAGAGAAAATAATTCAATAGCAAAGTTGGAAAATTAGATCTGGGAAATATCTCAGAAGTAGAACACAAAAACAAAGTGGTGGAAAATATGAGAAAGAAACCCAGAGGGTCAATGCAGGAGCGCTGAACATCTGACCAAGGGAAAAATGATAGGAGAAAGTATCAAAGAAGTAATGATGACAGTTCTCCAGAACTGAAGGACTTTTAATGTTCAGATTGAAAATGTACACCTAGTGCCCAGTGAATTGAAACAAAAACAAAAAACCCACATAGAACATTACCACAAAATGTCATAACATCTGTGATAAAAGGGAAACCCTAAAAGCAAAAAAAGAGGAAAAAAAATTCAAAATGAAAACAGGCAGTCAGCATCATACTACTCATCATCAGCTCCAAACATTAGGAGCTTTTGACTTTCAGAGGGAAAACTATTTTGATTAAAGATTCGATACATAGCCCACTTCAGACCTAGGGACACATACAGACTGAAAGTAAGGGGATGGAAAAAGATATTCCATGCAAATGGAAATCAAAAGAAAGCTGGAGTAGCAATTCTCATATCAGACAAAATAGACTTTAAAACAAAGACTATTACAAGAGACGAAGAAGGACACTACATAATGATCAAGGGATCAATCCAAGAAGAAGCTATAACAATTGTAAATATTTATGCACCCAACATAGGAGCACCCCAATACATGAGGCAGATGCTAAGAGCCGTAACAGGGGAAATCGACGTAACACAATCATAGTAGGGGACTTTAACACCCCACTTTCACCAATGGACAGATCATCCAAAATGAAAATAAATAAGGAAGCACAAGCTTTAAATGACACATTAAACAAGATGGACTTACTTGATATTTATAGTACATTCCATCCAAAAACAACAGAATACACTTTCGTCTCAAGTGCTTATAGAACATTCTCCAGGATAGATAATATCTTGGGTCACAAATCAAGCCTTGGTAAATTTAAGAAAATTGAAATCATATCAAGTATCTTTTCTGACCAAAACGCTATGAGACTAGATATCAATTATAGGAAAAAAATTTGTGAAAAATACAAACACATGGAGGCTAAACAATACACTACTTAATAACCAAGAGATAATTGAAGAAATCAAAGAGGAAATTTAAAAATACCTAGAAACAAATGACAATGAAAACACAACAAGCCAAAACCTATGGGATGCTGCAAAAGCAGTTCTAACAGGGAGGTTTATAGCAATACAATCCTACCTTAAGAAACAAGAAACATCTCAAATAAACAACCTAACCTTACACCTAAAGCAATTAGAGAAAGAAGAACGAAAGAACCCCAAAGTTAGCAGAAGGAAAGAAATCATAAAGATCAGATCAGAAATAAATGAAAAAGAAATGAAGGAAATGATAGCAAAGATCAATAAAAGTAAAAGCTGGTTCTTTGAGAAGATAAACAATATTGATAAACCATTAGCCAGACTCATCAAGAAAAAAAGGGAGAAGACTCAGATCAATAGAATCAGAAATGAAAAAGGAGAAGTAACAGCTGACACTGCAGAAACACAAAGGATCATGAGAGATTACTACAAGCAACTGTATGCCAATAAAATTGACAAGCTGGAAGAAATGGACAAGTTCTTAGAAAGGCAACCTTCCGAGACTGAACCAGGAAGAAATAGAAAATATAAACAGACCAATCACAAGCACTGAAATTGAAAATATGATTAAAAATCTTCCAACAAACAAAAGCCCAGAACCAGATGGCTTCACAGGCAAATTCTATCAAACATTTAGAGAAGAGCTAACACCTGTCCTTCTCAAACTCTTCCAAAATATAGCAGAGGGAGGAACACTCCCAAACTCATCACCCTGGTACCAACACCAGACAAAGATGTCACAAAGAAAGAAAACTACAGGCCAATATCACTGATGAACATAGATGCAAAAATCCTCAACAAAATACTAGCAAACAGAATCCAACAGCACATTAAAAGCATCATACACCATGATCAAGTGGGGTTTATCCCAGGAATGCAAGGATTCTTCAATATACGCAAATCAATCAACGTGATACACCATAATAACAAATTGAAGGAGAAAACCAATATGATCATCTCAATAGATGCAGAGAAAGCTTTCAACAAAATTCAACACCCATTTATGATAAAAACTCTCCAGAAAGTAGTCATAGAGGGAACTTACCTCAACATAATAAAGGCCATATATGACAAACATCGTCCTCAATGGTGAAAAACTGAAAGCATTTCCACTAAGATCAGGAACAAGACAAGTTTGCCCACTCTCACCATTCTTATTCAACATAGTTTTGGAAGTTTTAGGCACAGCAATCAGAGAAGAAAAAAATAAATAAAAGGAATCCAAATTGGAAAAGAAGTAAAGCTGTCACTGTTTGCAGATGACATGATACTATACATAGAGAATCCTAAAGATGCTACCAGAAAACTACTAGAGCTAATCAATGAATTTGGTAAAGTAGCAGGATACAAAATTAATGCACGGAAATCTCTTGTATTTCTATACACTAATCATGAAAAATCTGAAAGTAAAATTAAGAAAACACTCCCATTTACCATTGCAACAGAAAGAATAAAATACCTAGGAATAAACCTACCTAAGGAGACAAAAGACATGTATGTGGAAAATTACAAGACACTGAGGAAAGAAATTAAAGATGATACAAATAGATGGAGAGATATACCATGTTCTTGGATTGGAAGAATCAACATTGTGAAAATTACTCTACTACCCAAAGCAATCTACAGATTCAGTGCAATCCCTATCAAACTACCACTGGCATTTTTCACAGAACTAGAACAAAAAGTTTCACAATTTGTATGGAAACACAAAAGATCCCGAATAGCCAAAGCAATCTTGAGAACGAAAAACAGAGTTGGAGGAATCAGGCTCCCTGACTTCAGACTATACTACAAAGCTACAGTAATCAAGACAGTATGGTACTGGCACAAAAACAGAAATACAGATCAGTGGAACAGGATAGAGAGCCCAGAGATAAACCCACATACATATGGTCACCTTATCTTTGATAAAGGAGGCAAGAATATACCATGGAGAAAAGACAGCCTCTTCAATAAGTGGTGCTGGGAAAACTGGACAGCTACATGTAAAAGAATGAATTTAGAACACCCCCTAACACCATACACAAAAATACACTCAAAATGGATTAAAGACCCAAATGTAAGGGCAGACACTATAAAACTCTCAGAGGAAAACATAGGCAGAACACTCTATGGCATAAATCACAGCAAGATCCTTTTCGACCCACTTCCTAGAGAAATGGAAATAAAAACAAAGATAAACAAATGGGACCTAATGAAACTTCAAAGCTTTTGCACAGCAAAGGAAACCATAAACAGGACAAAAAGACAACCCTCAGAATGGGAGAGCATATTTTCAAATGAAGCAACTGACAAAGGATTAGTCTCTAAAATTTACACGCCACTCATGCAGCTCAATATCAAAAAAACAAACAACCCAATCCAACAGCGGGCAGAAGACCTAAATAGACATTTCTCCAAAGAAGGTATACAGATTGCCAACAAACACATGAAAGAATGCTCAACATCATTAATCATTAGAGAAATGCAAATCAAAACTACAATGAGATATCATCTCACACCAGTCAGAATGGCCATCATCAAAATATCTCGAAAGAATAAATGCTGGAGAGGGTGTGGAGAAAAGGGAACCCTCTTGCACTGTTGGTGGGAATGTAAATTGATACAGCCACTATAGAGAACAGTATGGAGGTTCCTTAAGAACTAAAAATAGAACTACCATATGACCAAGGAATCCCACTACTGGGCATCTACCCTAAGTAAACCACAATTCAGAAAGAGTCATGTACCACAATGTTTGTTGCAGCTCTATTTACAATAGCCAGGACATGGGAACAACCTAAGTGTCCACTGACAGATGAATGGATAAAGAAGATGTGGCAAATATATACAATGGAATATTACTCAGCCATTAAAATAAACGAAATTGAGTTATTTGTAGTGAGTTGGATGGACCTAGAGTCTGTCATACAGAGTGAAGTAAGTCAGAAAGAGAAGTACAAATACTGTATGCTAACACATATATATGGAATCTTAAAAAAAAAGGTCATGAAGAACCTAAGGGCAAGACAGGAATAAAGATGCAGACCCACTAGAGAATGGACTTGAGGATGTGGGGAGGCGGAAGGGTAAGCTGGGACAAAGTGAGAGAGTGGCATGGACATAATATACACTACCAAATGTAAAATAGATAACTAGTGGGAAGCAGCCACGTAGCACAGGGAGATCAGCTCGGTGCTTTGTGATCACGTAGAAGGGTGGGATAGGAAGGCGGGGAGGGAGGGAGATGCAAGAGGGAAGAGATATGGGGATATATGTATATATATATAACTGATTCACTGTGTTATAAAGCAGAAACCAACACAGCATTGTAAAACAATTAAACTCCAATAAAGATGTTAAAAAAAATATTCAGTACTTAGCTAAGTATCAATAACTAGTGTGGTAGAATAAAGACATTATCAAACATTATCTCCAGGGAAATGGGAGAACTTGATAGGATACTAAATTTGTAGGAGAGGTTGAACAAAATTTACAATATGCCAAAAGTAATTAGTTCCAAAAAAATTGAACTCCAGGCAAAAAGTCATATGAGAAAGAATATTTAACTGTAGAGAGAAACAGTTGTGTGGTGAACCACATTTAAGCAGTCATAATAATGAAATAACTATTGATTTTCAATTTTCAGAATCAACCTACTGATAAAGCTCAGAGGACTAATTACCATTCTAGAACCAAATGTAAGTATTGTAAATGTGACATTATAAAAGTAACAATTCAGAAGAAGTTTGGGAAGTAGAGATGGAAACAGAACTGATATTTTATCTATATTCTCACATGAGGAAGTAGGAAATAAAAATACACTGTTTTGATGGAAGAAAAAATAGTTTTTAAAAATGAATTTTAAAAATTAAAAAACAAGATGGCACATAATTTTGCATCTTCCGGTTCTTGTATTCACTTAGAAGTATTTTGGCAGGAATAAAAGCAAAGATTCCTTTTTGCAATCGAAAGATACTTTGATGAAAGAAGACTTCAGCGTCTAATGTAATTATTAAATGAAAATTTTGATCTGTCATCATGAAAGCAATAATGTATGACTTTCATTGTCACAGGCTAATGCAAAAATAAGAGAGGTGAGCATAATAGATAAAGGACGCTTTTGTATCAAGCGAAGGCCACATAACATCGTTGTGAGCTGTACAAAAATAAGTTCTGCAGTTAGTTCACACTAAAAATCGGAGGGACATTGCTAAAAGGAAAAGAAACTTGGCTATAGTAATTTATATCCCGTTCACTTAATGGGTGCTGATTTACCACAATATTAAACATATTACCATCACCTTAAATTGATGTTTAAAAATTAACTTTATTAGTTTTGTGGTTTTGCTACATTGAATGTGCAATTTTTTTAATTGTGAAAAGCAAGGCATTTTAGCTTCATTTGGAGAATTAAGAAGAGACTCATGTGGATGGCTGTGGGGTCTCATTTCCTTACTACTGTCTTCTCTGCTACTGTAGCGGTGAGTTGGTTCAGCA
>NW_006775554.1:2810461-2811667 GCF_000442215.2 Lipotes vexillifer
TTCAGCAGCTTTGAATTTGCTCAGTGGCAGAGTAAGTTGAGACCAGAGCTGGGCTACTCTTGCCCCACAAGGTCAGTTCTTTAACCACAAGCTCCATTGTTATATAGTTGCCTAGATCCTTGCTACACATAATGTGATCTGTGGACCCACAGCATTGGCATCCCCTTAGGGATTTTAAGACGTGCAGAATCTTGGGCCTCACCCCAGACCTACTGAATCAGAATCTGCATTTTTAACAAGATCCCCAGCTCATCCCCCTTGCACCTAAATGTCTGGAAGGCACTGACGCTGCCCTTTCCCTGTTACCATGGTCAAGTAGAGGAGCAGCATCCATCTCTGTGGAATCCTCACCCATGGTGCTTCTAGCCTATCTCTGCCCAATCTGAGCGTCGTCCCTCCTTGAGGACAATCATAGCTCAGGGGATCATGTGTGCTCTTGTTACTGAGTCCAAACTCGTTCTGCTTGCTGCACGGCAGGCCAATAAATCAGGAGAAGAGTTGTTGGGGCGAGGAATAATGACTTTATTTGGAAAGCCAGCAGACCGAGAAGATGGCGGACTAATGTCCTAGAGAACCCTCTTACCCCAGTCAGAATTCAGGCTTCTTTTACACTAAAAGGGGGAGGGGTTGTGGTTAGTTGTTGCAAACTTCTTGGTGTCGGAATCCTTTGTTCTTGCAGCTGTTCACATAGGTCAGGTCACAATGTTCCTGTAAACCTCCAATGAGTCAAATGTTATTCTCTGTTCAGCAACTTTTTATCTCTATATGAATGGAAAAGTGTTATACTCTTAAAGGTCAGAGCCTTGAGAATGGGCTACCCTGTATATTTCAGGATATAGGCAACATTCTTAACTGGCAGCAAAGGCAGTAGAATACAAAGGTTAAAGTAAAAGAAACAGATCTAATATGCAGTCAGATTTGTTCTTCCCTATTACACCCTGTCACTTCTCTGCTTGTGTCTCTTAAACTCTCTACTGATGAGTATGCCTGAGCCCCCATTTCCCAACACTTTGTGGAACTGTGTTGTTTTCATCTGCCCAGATTCCTCATCTGTAAGTCAGAACAGTAATAACAATTTTCTCATAGAGTTGTGAGGCTTACATGGAGTAATCCATGTAAAGCACTCCCTGCACAGAGTACCATCTCAATAAATGTGGTTATAATTATTAGCTATTATCAAAGAATCCCAGGTGATAACATCAGCAG
>NW_006775554.1:2811681-2828496 GCF_000442215.2 Lipotes vexillifer
GCAGGAAATGGCTTATATGTTAATGGTCTCCAGCCTCAGCTGTCATCAGGTTCATTTCCCTCATCAATAGCTCATTACTTGATTGTCAAGTCACAGATGCTATAAGCCACGCACCATCACACCAAATAATAGCAATTATTGCAGGTTTAATGTGTAAAGCATTGCAGAGCTGGTATCCCTTTAATCCTGACAGGGGTTTGTCTGCTGGGGGGGGTGGTGATGTGGAGCAAAGCCTGTGTCGATGGGAGAACTCTCTCACCCTCATGGTCCAGTCTCATGAGCTTCCAAGCGATCCTGCCCTGGGTCCCAATGTTTTACAAAGTCAAAACAGCTCTTTTCCTTTTCTTCTTCTTTTACTCATTTCTTTTTGCACTGCCTTCTCCTTAGTCAAACAGGCATGTGTCCACAGGTGCTGTGTTAGAACACAAATCTCACATGCTGTGCTGAGAAAGACCTTTTCCCTATTACCACTTCCCACTCTCAGATCGGAGCATTGTAACTGAATGAAACCCTTTCCCCAAGACCCTCTTCTTAAGATGATCCCTTTCCCAGATGGATCCTCAGTCCCCCAGACAGGCTTCCAGCAGTCCCTCTCTACCACAGCTGCAAACACACCTCCTCGTCTTGCTTGAATCCCAGGAATGACTGGGGTTAATGTCCATATGCGGGTCCCCCTACACTTGACCGGTTCCACTGAGTCTGGAAAAGAGAACACTTGGGGAGATATGAACATGGTTTCTAATTTTGAAAGACTGCAATGTGAAAGTGAGATTTGATATGTACTCAGGAGGGCATTCCCAAGATGAATGGAGAAGAAATAATAGAAAGAATGGAAACCACCACTATGACCCCCTTACTTCCTATGTGAAAGGGACAGCATGCTGGCCAATGTCATCACATTTAATTCCTGAAACGAGTATCTGTTTAACAGATAAAACTGTGGCTTGCACAGGCTAAGTAACCAAGCTGGGATGAACTTGTATTTGTTTTACCCATCACATTATATGGCTTCATATGATGGAATCATCTGATGGGTGGTAGTAAATTCCTTGTCATGGAGAGCATTACAGCAGAGGCTGGAGGCTGGAAGACTTGGACAACCATCCCCAGGCCTGGAATGAAGTGAAGAGCACCCGAGCATCAGAGCCTGGGGTAATTCCTAGAGCAACACCATAACGCAGGTGGTCTGGAAGAAGGTTATCGATTCCAAACAAGGTGAGAGAATAAGGAAGAACCAAAACATAAAGCTAAAAGTATCGAGAAGCACAACCAGCTGATATATTGAGATGAATTGCAGAGATGAAGGAAAATCCAGAGTTGAAAACTGACAGCTCCTTGGCGAAAATGTGCCCATAAACATATCTTGTTTTGTTTTCAAGCATTAATTCCCTTTTATTTCATTGCCAACATCCCCAAATTGGTAGATTTACCCACAAATCTAGATTTCAAAACTTCTCTTGAAAAATGGGAAGATCTGGCAATCCTGGGCCCACATTACTGCATGGCAACAGCCAGGTGGTGGCTGGTTCTGTAAGCAGGGCCCATGCTCTCTGTTTCATAGGCTTCCACAACCTTATATTGCCTTATGTCTTTCTATATTTATTTGTTTACATTATCTGCTCAGACTCTGAAAATAACCAAAACAATTTATGTTTTCTGCTGCCACGTGCAGTTCAGCTTAGAAAGAGATAGACTGCATTTGCGGCACATCTCAGAGACTCACATTCCCTTCGAGACTCACTTGAAACTACACTATACAGAGAGTCTGAAAGACAAGCTATTAGGATATTTGCACTGATACAAAACCTTCACTAAAGCATGCTCCAAACAGTGAGCTATGCCAGTCACTGAGGGATGGAGAAGTGGGTGAGTTAAAATATGGAAGAAACCAAGATAGGCAAGAACTAGGGCATACATATTCCTAGCTACCACTGCCTAAAGACAGTAACAATATCCTAGTGAGAAGACACCAGTGGTTATTATTAAAATTGTGCATTAGGGACTTCCCTGGTGGTCCAGTGGTTGGGACCGTGCACTTCCACTACAGGGGGCATGGGTTTGATCCCTGGTCTGGGAACTGGGATCCTGCATTCTGCCTGGCTTGGCCAAAAAAATTTGTGCTTTAGATAGTCTTGATTTCTATGGGGGATCAAGAGAGAATAGCTATGAGAGAGAGAGAGAGAGAGAGAGAGAGAGAGAGAAGGGTAGTGTCAAATTGCATGTAATGTTTTCTACAGCGTGGATTCAGTTATTTTCAAGTAATTGTTTTATTGTTTTTATCAAACTGATTTTTTAAAAAAAACACTCCAAGTTTTGGTAAGATGAGATACCCAAGCCAGCTTAGCGACCAGATAGGCTGAGAAGCAGCTCCAACATTAGTGGAGGTTCTTGGTTTATAAGTAGTAAAAATTGACACCAGTAAATAAAAACAAAAGAGGATTTTATTGGAAGTATGTTGAGTACTCATGGCATTGATGGCAAGGCTGGGAAAAGGGATATAGATATAAATAAGCACCCAGCAGTCCCTGTGGATAGAAATGTAAGTACTTCTTGGGTCCGAGAATCAGAAATTCCTCCCACGTCTCACAAGGGTGCCAAAGCTGGAATAGATGAATCCAATCCTTTTTAGTTATTGTGTCATTCTGTTTACGATCCTAATTCCATAGAAGGAGCTTGACAGTTAGCCCCGCTTAGGCCAAAGGTAAGCTCCGTAAAGTCAGAAGTGAGAAGACTATTAATTATCAATCTATGTTTTCAGCACCAAGGACAGTACTTGAAACAAAGTAGATGCTCAGTGAGTATTTGTGAAATGAACCACTGAACGAATGACAGAATGTTTTCATGCTTTGACTATAGGGTAAGATAAAAAAAGCATCTGGGAAAATAGTCCCGAAGCGCAAAGCCAGCGAGGAAGAGATAATTTTCCAAAGGGAAATCCGGGTGATATCATCAAGAGACAATTGAAGGGGTGCTGGGCAGCCAATAGAGTGGAATATGTAGAGAGATACTTTTAATTTCCCAGCAAGGTGTATATATAACATGGAAAATTTCACATCTCTCCCAGTGTTTCACATTTCAACATAGTAACAGAAAAATCAGGGTCAAATGCATCTAAATCCATCCTTGTTTTCCTGTACACACACAGTGGTAGCCAGATTTGGGGTGCCGTTGACTGGTAACCTGAAGTCCTATTTCCCTGCTGTTCTGGTTCTGAAAGGGAAGGCCGTAGGCTAGTGCCAGCCCTGCCCCGAGTGAGTTCCTAAAGATGCAGGCACATCTCCTCCAAGAACATGCCATATGTACAAGAGGCTGTTCCAAGGAGGAGCAAATTTGCACATCCCACTCAAAGGGGGAATGGAAAGGATGGGTGTGAGGAGCCCCCGGATTTTCTGCTCTTCCTCTGAGGCAATTTAGGAAGGAGCACACAACTCATTTCAAAGGATGGAGGAAAGAACACCACCTGGGGAATGGGAAATGGTCAGGAAGCCTCGGATAACAAAGCAGCTTTAGGGCTGGTAACGAAGCAATGTTGCTTTCTTAAGTTGATCTGACTGATCATTGTTTTATGGCCCGACACACTCAGTTCACCAGCTGGTCATATATAATTTAGCTCTTAATTATAACTTGTCTTGTGAGGTCCTCAGAATGCTTAATATGTGAGCTTCATTCCAACAGCTGGAGCACAGGCTCAGAGAGTCCTTCAGAACATTCCTTTCAACAAAAGTGGGCTTGCTTTCCAGCCTCTGTTTCAGCTGTAAGTTGGAGACCTTTGTGGATTTCTATTACTTAGGTTGGAAGCATGGATGCTGAGTACTGGGAGAACTTGTTTGGAGAAGAAGGGGAAAGAGAGCAGAGAGATCTGAGGGCTCATGGACCTAATCTGACTATATGCTTTTTTTTTCACCTGGCCTAGGATTAACTTTTTAAAATATTATTTTCAAATTCTATACAATTTGGAAGTTTTACATACAAATCTGTATTTCTAATTTGTCTTGGAAGCATGTAAATTCTTGTGATAGCAGGCTGGCTGTCTCACAAGGGAGCGGAAGTGGAACTGAACTAAATAGTGGTGGCTCCATTTGGACAGGGCCTGAGCTCTCCACTGGGCTTGGTCATAACACAAGGTGTGTGTCTGTGTATGTGTGTGGTGGTGGGGCTACGTAGGTATATGAGTGTGAAACTCCAAATCTACATCTTTATTCCTAATTGGGTGTGTCCTAGGTCTTAAATTACTAAAAGTCTTTTTTCTGCCTCTTTGGATGTGACTAGTGACTATTATGGGATATGCATGAGGGTTGGTTAATGACATGGGATATGCATGAGGGTTGGTTAATGACTCGGGATCAGACTAGGAAGATGTAACATGGGGCCAGGTCTACATATGCCTTGGGGAAAGTTAACCACACTCTGAGTTCGTCTTGGCACCTCATATTCTGATTTCAAGTTTTTAAGCAGGAGTGTGGCTTGTAGATAAGACCTAAATCACTTCATTATATGATGCACCAGATCATGAAAGGCCTTGAATGCCATGCTAAGGGGTTTATATATGGACAATGAATTTGAAAACACCAAAGCACCCAAAGTTCTTTCACCCCAGAGCGGTTTTACTGTGTGCAGTGCAGGGCCGTGTCATGCCAGACACTCTGTTTGAAGTCAGCTGCTCCCCACTGATGGCCAACAGAGCCATGTAGAATGACTCAGAACTCCAGGGACCCATCAACCACAGAAGGACCTTCATTTTTTTTTGTTTGTACTTTCATATCTTTCGGCCCATCATCTTCCGTTTTGTGAATTTATGTCACAGATATTGGCATATGTGCCCGATGACATATGTATGACCTATCTGTAGCAACCCTTTTGATAACTAAAGCCTGGAAACAATCTAAGGGCCTATCAATAGGGAAGCTGAACTAATGGGGGCACATCCGCACAGTTGAATACTGTGCAGCTATGAAAGGACTTAGATGTCTATGGCTCATACAGAATGATCTCTAAAGTATATTTTAAGTGAAAAGAGCAAGGTGTCGATTAGTATTTTTACTGTGTTTCCATTCATTTCAAAAATGTGCACTCATTATATAAGGCGGCATAGTTTTAGGAGGTAAACAACTGCTGGGGAGAGAGCATGGGGCACAAGTGTTGAGAGATAGATGTCCTTTTCATGGTATATCTTTCTGTATTGCTTGATTATTTTTCCATGTTCATATATTGTTTTTTTTCCCAATAATAAATATCAAGTTGTGTGGTTGTGGGCACTTAATTTTGAGCTTCATTTCTCCTAGAGACTGCTTCATTTCTTTTAGGAAAACATCTACACCACACAGTACAGTTTTCTAGAAGGAATCACTGGTCCTGCTGGCTGGCAGGTCAGAGCAGGTCATCCTGGGCCCCTGCTGAGAGCTGGGATTTTTTTTCTTGGAATTCTGGGTGAGAAGAGCTATCGAGTACTACATGGTACCTTGTGGAGCTGCTCAGTGAGTGGGCCAAGAAGATACAGAGCCAGATAGCGATTCTGTGCCACTTTCCACATCTTGTCTTGCTGTGACAACTCCTGCCTGAGACTGTCTCCTTCCACATATCAAATGGACATGATGCTATTTGTCCTTCCCACTCTGGGGACACTTCAGGAAATAAATAGTGGAGATAAAACTCTATCTTGGAGGACTATGTCCTCTCTTGCGGGAGACAAGGGATGTCCTTTGTCCCCCTCAAAGGACAGAGGATGATGGCTCTCTTGCCTCAACACTTAGGATACAAGCAGAGTAGGGTAGGGTGAGTGGGCCTAAGTTTGAGACCATGAAGGACTGGCAAGGGGATTATAGAAGATAAATTGCTCTGCAATCAAAAGGGGAAAAGGACTTCTGGCGAAAGGAAAGGAAAGGTACACACGCATCTTAGAATTGGTTGCATTTTAGGAAAAATGAGTAGCTCAGAGTGGCTGGGACACTGGCTGAAATGGGAGAAGCAACTAGGGGTGAGGCTGGAAAGTTCAGTAGGGAGCATAGAGTTTATTCTGGAAAAAATTGATTCCCAGGAGGTTTTTTAAAGAATATTTATTTATTTATTTATTTTAATTTTGGCTGCATCAGATCTTAGTTGTGGCACATGGGATCTTTCATTTCAGCACGTGGGCTTCTCTCTAGTTGTGGCGCACGGGCTCAGTAGTTGCAGTACGTGGGCTTAGTTGCCCTGCGGCATGTGGGATCTCAGTTCCTTGAGCAGGGATCGAACCTGCATCCCCTGCGTTGGAAGGCAGATTCTCAACCCCTGGACCACCAGGGAAGTCCCCAGGAGTTTTTTTATATAAGAGAATAATGATATAATTTTATTTGACAAAGATAACTAGCATATATATAGGGTATAGTTACTAGAACAAATTCCTCCTGGCTAGAACCAGGAGAGAGACAATTATTGTAATGATGCTTTCTAGCTCCAGATAATAAACCCTAAAGGAAGGCTGTGACTGTAGGGATATAGGGGTGAGGGCTAACCTGAAAGGGATTTGTGGAGTAAAATCCAATAGCTTGGTGAGCGACTAAATGCAGAAGTAGGAAGAATGTCAACAGTGACTTTGTTTGGCTTGGAGAAAACAGTGACTTGGTTCCAGGAAACAGAGCACACAGCTGGAAGAATAGTTTTTGACCTTGAAGTTTGAAATCTTTGTATTTCACCCACAATAAGTGTTGCCTGTGAGGGAATGCCCTCTGATTGCATGAATTTACTTGACCAAACATTTACTAAGTCCTCACGCTGGGACCTGGAACAGGGATTGTGTCAGGTGTGAAGGTCAAGAAAGTCTTTGGAATTTAATATTTTAGATCTCTCTCCCCCTCTTCCAGTAGAACCAGAAGAGATATTTCCTCCCTTCTAAAAAACCATGAAAGCATCCATAACAATTAAAAAGAAATAACATTATTTTTCTTTGAAGATCAGTTTCAAGCCTTGCCACTTCAGGGCAATGTCCCTTCTTCCTCAACGGCAGTAACTTGGGGGTTACCCAGGAAAGACAGCAAGGAGATGACTAAATCATGAGCCAAATCAGTCAGGAAAGACCGAGCAAGACTAGCAAGGATCATAGTTGCTGAGTGGGAAAATACTTTCCCTTTGTTGCAAGCAGCTCAGACCCAAGGGAAATGGGTGAACCTTTGGAATTGCTGGGAGGGACAAAGTGAAACAATGGGGTATCAACACTCAACTGGCAGACTGGCTTCTTTGGCCGCTGAGGGTCCTGCTCAGTGACACCCTGACAAGGCATCTTGGCCCTATTAGGATATGGTTGTCGCGCTGTCTTAGTGAGGGCAATTCCTCCTCTTGACAGTTTCCTGGAATCTGCTGGAATTTCTTTTGCCTCAAGCAGGATTTAACGAGCTGGGGAGGTTTTTGCTCTGTTGGTTTTTCTGCAACTCTTTTCTTGTTCAGGTGCCAGCGGGGCCCTCATCCTTCTAGGATTCCTAGCTGTAGCTTCTGGGAAGGCTGATGTAATGGTTCTCAGCCTCAGAATAGAAGACCCACTTTCTGATAGATCTCTCTGGTGTACGTTCACCTTGCTGACTCTTCTTTCCTCACTTATCAACCCTGGTAAAGACCTACTGACACTTGTCAGCATCTTCCCCATGAAGATCCCTCCTTGGACTGCCTTTCCTCTCTGCCTATCACTCTATACTTGGGCTGCTCCATTAAATTGTATGTTTTCAGCTAATGGATCTATATAAGGAGACTCCAAAACACTCATTTCCAGGCTCAACTTCTTGCCTGAATTCTGGCCCAGCATTCATTCATTCATTCAGAAAGTGTTTATTGATCATCTATACTACACAGGCTCTGCCTTAGGCACTGGGCATATAACAAGACAGACACGGTTGACTCTCATGGAATCTCTGTCAATCTTCTAGCTGTCTGTTAGACATTTAGGCTTGCATGTGCCTCATTCCTGTCCTAGACCAGATATATATCTTTGTCCATCCAACCTATCCCTTTTCCTGGCAGACTTCTGTTAAGGGCATCACAGTCTTCTAGTCATCTGAGGTTGAACTTCATCTTCATGCTTCACTCCTCTCTCTCTTAACCTCATATTGAATCTGTTGCCAAGCTTTATTGATTCTGCCTCATTTCCCTAATTTGATTCTTCCACTCCTTGCCCACCTTTACCACCTTAGTTAAGTTCTCATCATTCCTCACCTGTAGAGCTTCTTGACTGCTTTCAAAGATTCTGATCTTTTCTCCCCTCCACTCAAAATTGTTGCAGACCTTCTTGTTATTTAATGACCATCCATGGCTCCCCGTCATCTTGAAATAAAACCCTCAGCCATGGTCTCTCAGCTGCATGATCTGCTCCTGGCCTGCCTTTTGGGATGTATTTGCAAGTAGCCATCAGCAGAGCTTCCCTGGAAGAAGGAAGAAAGAAGGAGAGTAGAGGAAGGAGGCAGACAGGAGGAAGAGGATATTCAGGCACATTGGGAACAGCAGATTGTCTACAGTGTGGTGGTTAAACTGTGCTAACCTGTGCTAAACACTTTATTTTATTTTATCTTTTTCATCCCCCCCACCCCCCACTGTCCCCTCTTGGTGTCCATACATTTTTTCTCTACATCTGTGTCTCTACTTCTGCCTTGCAAACTGGTTCATCTGTACAATTTTTTTAGATTCCACATATATGTGTTAATATACAATATTTGTTTTCCTCTTTCTGACTTACTTCACTCTGTATGACAGTCTCTAGGTCCATCCACGTCTCTACGAATGACCCAATATCGTCCCTTTTTATGGCTGAGTAATATTCCATTGTGTATATGTACCACATCTTCTTTATCCATTCATCTGTTGATGAGCATTTAGGTTGCTTTCATCACCTGGCTATTATAAATAGTGCTGCAGTGAACACTGCGGTGCATGTGTCTTTTTGAATTATAGTTTTCTCTGGGCATATGCCCAGTAGTGGGATTGCTGGGTCATATGGTAATTCTTATCTTTTTTTCAGAAATATTTGTTTAATGAATGAATAAGTTGACTTCTCTCCCAACAGATATTGATACACAGGGCCGTTATTCCAGAGAAAGTTCCTGTGATTAATAGAAATACAAGATGAATCATAATAACCACGATAATAGCGGCACTGGTGGCGATGGCAGCTACTACTATTTTTCTTGAGTGTAATAAGAGTGTCTGAGTGTCAGGAACTTGATATATATAACATGTCAGATCTCTTTAAAACCTTTAAAATTAAGTGTTATTATCCATACTTTACAGCTGAGACAAGTAAAGCCCAGATAGATTGCATAGCCTGCAGGTGGTGGAGCTATTGACCCCAAACTCTGCTATGTATTGTATTTCTCCTTTTTTTTTCTTAACATCTGTGTTGGAGTATAATTGCTTTACAATGTTGTGTTAGTTTCTGCTGTATAACAAAGTGAATCAGCCATACGTATACGTATATCCCCATATCTCCTCCCTCTTGCGTCTCCCTCCCACTCTCCCTATCCCACCCCTCTAGGTGGTCACAAAACACCAAGCTGATCTCCCTGTGCTATATGTGGCTGCTTCCCACTAGCTGTCTGTTTTACATTTGGTAGTGTATATATGTCCATGCCACTCTCTCACTTCGTCCCAACTTACCCTTCCCACTACCCATGTCCTGAAGTCCATTCTCTATATCTGCATCTTTATTCCTGTCCTGACCCTAGGTTCGTCAGAACCTCTTTTTTTTTAAGATTCCATATATGTGTTAGTGTACGGTATTTGTTTTTCTCCTTCTGACTTACTTCACTCTGTCTGACAGACTCTAGGTCCATCCACCTCACTACAGATAACTCAATTTCGTTTCTTTTTATGGCTGAGTAATATTCCATTGTGTATATGTGCCACATCTTCTTTATCCATTCATCTGTCAATGGACACTTAGGTTGTTTCCAGTCCTAGCTATTGTAAATAGAGCTGCAATGAACATTGTGGTACATGACTCTTTTTGAATTATGGTTTTCTCAGGGTAGATGCCCAGTAGTGGGATTGCTGGGTTATGTGGTAGTTCTATTTTTAGCTTTTTAAGGAACCTCCATACTGTTCTTCATAGTGGCTGTATCAATTTACATTGCCACCAACAGTGCAGGAGGGTTCCCTTTTCTCAACACCCTCTCCAGAATTTATTGTTTGTAGATTTTCTGATGATGCCCATTCTAACCTGTGAGGTGATAACTCATTGTTGTTTTAATTTGCACTTCTCTAATGATTAGTGATGTTGAGTGGCTTTTCATGTGCTTCTTGGCCATCTGTATGTCTTCTTTGGAGACATGTCTATTTAGGTTTCTTGCCCACTTTTGGATTGGGTTATTTGTTTTTTTAATATTGAGCTGCATGGGCTGTTTATATATTTTGGAGATTAATCCTTTGTCTGTTGATTTGTTTGCAAATATTTTCTTCCATTCTGAGGGTTGTCTTTTCGTCTTGTTTATAATTTCCTTTGCTGTGCAAAAGCTTTTAAGTTTCATTAGGTACCATTCGTTTATTTTTGTTTTTATTTCCATTACTCTAGGAGGTGGGTCAAAAAGGATCTTGCTGTGATTTATGTCAAAGAGTGTTCTTCCTATGTTTTCCTCCAAGAGTTTTATAGTGTCCAGTCTTACATTTAGGTCTTTAATCCATTTTGAGTTTATTTTTGTGTATGGTGTTAGGGAGTGTTCTAATTTCATTGTTTTACATGTAGCTGTCCAGTTTTCCCAGCACCAGTTATTGAAGAGACTGTCTTTTCTCCATTGTATATCATTGCCTCCTTTGTCGTAGATTAGTTGACCATAGGTGCATGGGTTTACCTCTGGGCTTTCGATCCTGTTGCATTGATCTATATTTCTGTTTTTGTGCCAGTACCATATTATCTTAATTACTCTCTGATTTCAGAGAGTCTGATTCCTCCAGCTCTGTATCCTGCTACTTTACCAAATTTATTGATTAGCTCTAGTAGTGTTCTGGTGGCATCTTTAGGATTCTCTATGTATAGTATCGTGTCATCCGCAAACAGTGACAGTTTTACTTCTTCTTTTCCAGTTTGTATCCCTTTTACTTCTTTTTCTTCTCTGATTGCTGTGGCTAGCACTTCCAAAACTATGTTGAATAATAGTGGCGAGAGTGGACATCCTTGTCTTGTTCCTGATCTTAGAGGAAATGCTTTCAGTTTCTCACCATTGAGAATGATGTTTGCTGTGGGTTTGTTGTATATGGCCTTTATTATGTTGGGGTAAGTTCCCTCTATGCCCACTTTCTGGAGAGTTTTTATCATAAATGGGCGTTGAATTTTGTCACAACATTTTTCTGCATCTACTGAGATGATCATATGGTTTTTATTCTTCAGTTTGTTAATATGGTGTATCACATTGATTGATTTGCGTATATTGAAGAATCCTTGCATACCTGGGACAAATCCCACATAAATCATGGTGTATGATCCTTTTAATGTGTTGTTGTATTCTGTTTGCTAGTATTTTGTTGAGGATTTTTGCATGTATATTCATCAGTGATATTGGTCTGTAATTTTCTTTTTTTGTGACATCTTTGTCTGGTTTTGGTATCAGGGTGATGGTGACCTCATAGAATGAGTTTGGGAGTGTTCTCTCCTCTGCAGTTTTTTGGAAGAGTTTGAGAAGGATGGGTGTTAGCTCTTCTCTAAATGTTTGATAGAATTCACCTGTGAAGCCATCTGGTCCTGGACTTTTGTTTGTTGGAAGATTTTTTGTCATAGTTTCAATTTCATTACTTGTGATTGGTCTGTTCACAGTTTCTATTTCTTCCTGGTTCAGTCTTGGAAGGTTATACCTTTCTAAGAATTTGTTCATTTCTTCCAGGTTGGCATAGAGTTGCTTGTAGTAGTCTCTTATTATGGTTTGTATTTCTGCAGTGTCCATTGTAAATTCTCCTTTTTCATTTCTAATTTTATTGATTTGAGTCATCTCTCTATTTTTCTTGATGAGTCTGGCTAAAGGTTTATCAATTTTGTTTATCTTCTCAAAAAACCAGCTTTTAGTTTTATTGATCTTTTTTTTTTTGCTGTACGTGAGCCTCTCACTGTTGTGGCCTTTCCTGTTGCGGAGCACAGGCTCCGGACGCGCAAGCTCAGCGGCCATGGCTCACGGGCCTAGCCGCTCCGCGGCATGTGGGATCTCCCCAGACCGGAACACGAACCCGTGTCTCCTGCATCGGCAGGCGGACTCTCAACCACTGCGCCACCAGGGAAGCCCCAGTTTTATTGATCTTTGCTATTGTTTTCTTTGTTTCTTTTTCATTTATTTCTGCTCTGGTCTTTGTGTTTTCTTTCCTTCTACTAACTTTGGGTTTTGTTTATTCTTCTTTCTCTAGTTCCTTTAGCTGTAAATTTAGATTGTTTATTTGAGATTTTTCTTGTTTCTTGAGGTAGGATTGTATTGCTCTAAACTTCCCTCTTAGAACTGCTTTTGCTGCATCCCATAGGTTTTGGATCATCATGTTTTCATTGTCATTTGTCTCTAGGTATTTTTTGATTTCCTCCTTGATTTCTTCAGTTATCTCTTGGTTATTTAGTAATGTATCGTTTAGCCTCCATGTGTTTGGGATTTTTTTACTTTTTTTTCCCCTGTAATTGATTTCTAATCTCATAGCGTTTTGATCAGAAAAGATGCTTGATATGATTTCAGTTTTCTTAAATTTACCAAGGCATGATTTGTGACCCAAGATGTGATCTATCCTGGAGAATGTTCCATGTGCCCTTGAGAAGAAAGTGTAATCTGCTGTTTTTGGATGGAATGTCCTATAAATATCAATTAAATCTATCTGGTCTATTATGTCATTTAAAGCTTTTGTTTCCTTATTAATTTCCTGTCTGAATGATCCATCCATTGGTGTAAGTGAGGTGTTAAAGTCCCCCACTATTATTGTGTTACTGTTGATTTCCTCTTTTATAGCTGTTAGCATTTGCCTTATGTATTGAGGTGCTCCTATGGTGGATGCATATATATTTATAATTGTTAGATTTTCTTCTTGGATTGATCCCTTGATCATTATGTATTGTCCTTCCTTGTCTCTTGTTTGTTTATTTCTTTATTTTCTTTATTCTTTATTTTACAGTCTATTTTATCTGATATCAGTATTGCTACTCAGGCTTTCTTTTGATTTCTATTTGAATGGAAATCAGAATCTTTTTCCATCCCCTCACTTTCAGTCTCTGTTTGTCCCTAGGTCTGAAGTGGGTCTCTTGTAGACAGCATATATGTGGGTCTTGTTTTTGTATGCATTCAGCAAGCCTTTGTCTTTTGGTTGGTGCGTTTAATCCGTTCACGTTTAGTATACGGATAGTATTGAACCCTATACCCAAGGGTTTGTACCCTAAACACAAGCACTGCAGTACTGGGACAGTCCATCTGATAACAGAGATGGCTATTCAGTGTCTAATGGGCAAGATATGCTGGACAAAGGGATGATTTATGTCCCAGGCAGGACAGAGCAGGACAGAGTGAGATTTCATCATGCTACTCAGAACAGCGTGCAATTTAAAACTTATGAACTGTTCATTTCTGGAATTTTCCATTTAGTATTTTCTGACTGCAGTTACCCACAGGTAACTGAAACCACAGAAAGTGAAACTGCAAGTAAGGGGGTGATTACTGTATACAAGGCTATGTAATAATCCTCCCCAAGGGAGGATTTTTATTCCTCTTTTCTTTAAATTGAAGTATAGTTGATTTACAATGATGTGTTAATTTCTGCTGTACAGCAAAGTGATTCAGTTATACATATAAGGGGCAGATATTTTTTAATATCCCATTTAACTATAAGAAAAGAGAAATTCTGAGAGTTTAGACAATTTAGCCAAGGTAAATGAGATAATAAATAATAATGGCCCACATCCATTGAGAATTTAAAAGGGTCAGGCACTGCCAAGTGTTTTACCAACATTATCTCCAAGAGGTAGGTGCCCTTAGGAGTCCCATTTTACAGATGATTATACTGGGGCACAGAAAGGTGAGTGAAATGCTGGGGCTGAGGCTTTCCACCCTCTGTGTGGTGTAGCTAAAACAAACTTTCAACCTATGTCAAAAAAATTTTTAAAGCAATTTAAATAGATACTGAATTCTTCTATAGGAGCAGCAAAGGGAATTCTATTGCTGGATATAAAGAGAAGCCTCTTATCCTTTCTCTCCACCTTTCTTCTAAGAGTTCACACATCATAAGCTTGGCTGGCACCTATAGTTTCTCCCCCAATTCCCCCATTGCTACCCTCCCCCTTTCCTCCTTCCATCTCAGATCTCTTTTCTCATGGAAATAGTTCTGTTCCTTTTAAAATAAAAATCCATCAAGACTTTCTTGGCTTTATCCAGTTCTCCTCTCTACACTAAATACCCCAAACCAATGGGCTGTATTCAACCACCCCAAATGTTTTTGTCCGACAAACACAATTTTTAAAATAATTTTAGGTAACACTGAAAAATCGGTGGCTTTCACACTGACTTGCAAATTTCTGGCTTGTCTTTGCCTCATTTCTGAAAGATGTAGTTAGAGTGATCCTGCATCCCTGGCCACCCAGTCACACACACTTTCCAATTTGTCTCATCCCCTCTGTTCACCACCACTGTCTCCTCATCTCTGAATCTTGATTCCATCCATGCTTGTTTCCAGGTATCCTTAAAGATAAGAAAGTGAAAGGTAGAGAGACATGTTGACACACTGCATGTGTCAAGACCCCATATTTTCCTTTGGATGCAAACAGTACTCATCCATGTTTGAAGATTAAAAAGAAAAAGAGATCAAGGGTCTTTGAAAAAAGAATACAACCCTGGCTTCTTCCTCATCTACATATTCCTGTCCGCACTTGAGTTTATGAGCTCTAGATCAGATTGACAGAACAAAAGACCCCTTCTCACCCGCCCAAGCCCAGAACAAACGAACAACCAAGACCCGGTTGATCAGACAAACACAGAAACCACTTTAGGAGGGGAGGTGGGAGGAGAGAATTTGTGGATTGCATGTTGATATTTCCAGCCATTCTAGTTGCAACTTTCAATCGCCCTTACCTTGTAAAAACAAACTCCTTCCCAACAAAAATCCCCAGCTGTTAAGTGTTCTAGATGTTATTTGAACTTAAGTAAAATGACTTCTTTGGCAGCTACCTGGCAGCCCACAGCTTTTACAACATGTTTTCTGATACAAACCGTTTCACAAAGAACTTGTATCTTTTTACTACCAAGCATTACATTCTGAACAGAAAACTTAATAAGATTTTCAGCGGCAATTTTAAGAGCATCTGTGGTACGACTTAACAACAACAGTGATCTATTCTTTTTAGTGCAAGTGTAAAGACCTGAGAGAAATAGCATTTTCAATTTGACTTTATGGCCCTCCCAAGCTGTGTTCAAGTTAAGTGAAAGTTAAAACTTGGTGCTGGGGAAAGAGCAAAGATTTTGGACTCAAACTGATTTGAATTCCACTGTTATTCACTTATGAACTATTGCACTTTGGGCAAGTTGCTTAAACTAATTTGTGCCTCGGTTTTCTCATCTATTAAAGGGAGAAATTCCACTGTATAGGACTGTTGCAGCAAAGCTTTGTGGTACAGGGCCTGATACATAGTAGTTGCCCTAAATGCTTTAAGTTGTATGTGACAGTAGCCCAACTCAAGCCAGCTGAAGGAAAAATGAGAATTTCTTGGCTTGCCTAACTGAAAAGTTCAAGAGTACATTGGTTTCAGGCATAGCTGGATCCAGGGGCTCAAGCAATGTCCTCAGTACTCAGTCTTTCTCCACCTTTGGGCACTGTTTTCTTCTGTGTTTGACTTTATTCTTCACTGAGCCCAGCAGACTAGCTGGTTATTTTTTGGAGCAAGCAGAACAGAGCTCTGAAGGAATATAGACCAAGATATGTAAAGCCTGGTTGACAGCCCTCTTTAGACAGGGCAAAGCTAGTTTGGGCAGCATGGTTTCCATGTGGGATGTCCTAGTGGGAGTGGCATTCAGGGCCAGCGTAAGGACCCAAGACAAGACATTGCATCTTCATCAAAGCCACACAGAATAGGCAGATCCAAGACTGTAATTTCTGTTTGACAGATAAGGAAACTAAGGCTGTGTATTAGCTTCTTATTGATGCTATAACAAATTACCATAAACTTAGTGGCTTGAAACAACACAAAAGAAGTTCAAAATGAATCTTACTGGGATAAGATCAAAGTGCCAGCAGGGCTGCATTCCTTCTGAGGCTCTAGAGAAGAATCTGTTTCCTTACCCTTTCTGGCTTGTAAGGGCCACTAGCATTCCTTGCCTCATGACCTCCTTCTCACGTTCAGAGCCAATAGCACAGCATCTTTAAATCTCTCTGACACTGACCCTGACCCTCCTGCCTCCCTCTTTCCTTTATAAGGACTTTTGTGATTATATTGGGCCCACCTAGACAATTCCGGAAAATCTTCCCATCTCAAAATCCTAAACTAATGACATTTGTAAAGTCCACTTTGCCATGTAGGGTAACATATTCACAGGTTTCAGAGATTGACATGGACATCTTTCAGGAGACCATTATTCAGCCAGTCCCAGGCTGATAAAGGTAGAAGCTTCCTGGCCACTCCTTAAGGTAACAGCTGAGTCATGACTAGAACTGAGGTTAATGGTTCTAAATTAAGGCAGTGCAGGTGAGAATCCTGGCAGAGTAGCTGGATGGCCTCAGTTAGGCTTCTCTGAGCCTCTGTGTCCTCATCTGTAAAATGGTGATAATGTTATTAAATGAGACACTATTTAAAAGTGTCTAGCATAGCATCTGATATGGAGCAGAAAATTAGTGATGCTAGGCATTCCTGCTATTTTTTACAGCCTT
>NW_006775554.1:2828529-2832407 GCF_000442215.2 Lipotes vexillifer
CCTGCTATTTTTAACAGCCTTGAACGAGCAGGTGCCTTTGAACATTTGGCTCTGGGAAAACTAGGGAAGAGCCAGTGGTATGATGGGGTGCAAAGAGCATGGGATTTGAGTCTGCCATATGACCATAAAGAACTTGAAATTCTCCTGAGTTCCAGTTCCTTATTCGTACATGAAGATAATAGGTCCTTCCCTCACAGAAGGAAGTGGAGAATGTCCTCCTGGTGCTTGGCATCCTCAATCAAACACCTCCCTCTGTCACTGCCTTCCTTTTATCTTCCTTCTCAACTTATATCTTTCACTTTTTCTTTTCTCCCCTCTTCCTTTCTGTCTGTCTTTCTCCTGTTTTCCCTTCCTCCCTCCATCCTGCTCTGATTTCCTTCTCTCCTTTCTTCCTCCCTACATCCTTCCTTTCCTCTCTCTCTCCCTTCCCTTGCCCATTCTTGAGACGTCCATTTAAGAGCACTTGATCAATTTCAGGGACTTCTGGTGTCTGCTCTTGGTCTCCCCTCTTATGGGTCATAGCAACCCATTCTTCCCACTCATCAGTTTCTCAGTTGTGCAATCTAAATGCTAATGATCCCTGCCTAACCTGCTCCTTTATCCCCCTCTACTGATACGACTAAACACACCCTAGAAAAACTGCCCAGAAGTAAACAGGATCTACTCCCCCCACCCCCACCCTTTGTGCAGGGTTTGGGCTGGAAACGTTGCCGTCTTTGGAAACTTCTGACAGTCCAGAAAGGCGGGGGGAGTCCTTCATCTGGAGCCCCCCAGAGCTTCTTCCTCCCCAGCAGGACCCTGTTTATCAAGCTGCCCGATGCCCACCCAGATGCCCTCATTCCCTTTCATGCACTGGTGGTTTTCAGTCTGATACTGAAAGTGCAATATGCTTGCCAGTAATGATGTCTTATTGGAGTGTAAAGATTTTCCCATTTCACTGCTTTATCCTGAATTTAAAGTGTTTTGAAATTCATTTACATCGGAGAGGACCAGCAGCTGAACGTTTGCTGTAAATAAACTGGGGGCTTCTAAGGTGTTATCTCTGAAATGGGAGATGGGATAGGTTACTGCTCTCCTGCGGCCTGGGCAGAATCAGTGGCAGAGTTTTTCCATCACAAGGACCCGGCAGCTTTTATGCTTCCAAGTGCTGGTCAGTGTGTGAGGGCGCTCTGGCCTTGTGTTTTGAATCTATTCAATTGAAGTTTGTCCAAGGTGTTGAGTTGGAAGATCACTGAGCTCTTGAACACCTGCTTGGAAAATCAGAAAATCTTAAAGCTAATGCAGAGACTGACAGTAATTCAAACAGTGGGTAGGGGCGGTGGTGGCTCTCATTATTGTTGCTGTTGCTATTATGATCAGTGAACATTCACTGAATGCTCTGTATTCTGCACCAGGCACTCTGTTAAGGGCATTGCATGGATTATCCTCATCTAGCCTCTTAACAACCTGTGAGATTGTTGGGATGCCACCCAATCTGGCTGGCCAGACAGATCTGATGCTCCTGGGAAATTTCTTAACATCTAGTATCAAGGCCATGGCCACAGGTGTCCATGGAAAATAAACCAGGGAAACTTCTCATGCAGGTTGCCTTAGTTGCTTAGATTTACTCATGTATTACACTGGCCCATTGTGACCAGCGTGGCAAAGAGGGATGCCTGAGAGTCTGGACCCAAAGGCAGTGTTGTGTCAGCCACAATGTATGACCTGGGACCACACATCTCTGGGCCTCCGTTGCCTCTGGGCCTCAGTTCCCTCCTCTGCAAAATGTGAATAATAGTGGTACCATCTCATTGGGCTGTGTGAGGATTCCATGCGTCATTGTATGTAGAGCACTTGAACAGCGCCTGATACGTGGTGAAGGCTGTATAAGTATTTCTTTATTAAAACCTTTAAATACTGCTTCCTTTTCAGTACCAGTGATGTTCTGCATTGTTTCCCATGGGTTTGGGTCAGTGCTATGTCCTGGATGATAAGCAATAGAAAATGGGGCTCTAAAGCCATCTTTTTCTCTTCTCTTTCCTGTCCTTTCCCAAGGGCTGGATGTGGGAAGGTTGTGGTAGTATAGGGTGGCCAATTCATCCTGGTTTGTCTTTCCAGCTGTTACCACCACAGTTCCCAGGTTCCGGGAACCCCCTCAGTTTCAGACAAACCAGAAGGAAGTAAGATATGCTGACTTGCGGGTTTTGTGAGGATAAGTGTATGATTGGAGACTGTATTCATTTGCTGGTGTCGCCATAACAAAACACCAGAGACTAGGCGGCTTAAATAATAGAAATTTATTTCTCACAATTCTGGAGGCTGGAAGTCCAAGGTCAGGGTACCAGTGGGGTTAGTTTCTCCTGAAGCCTTTCTCCTTGTGTGAATGGAGGTGTAAGTCCCCTGTGGGGTCTTTAAGGATCACTCCAACACAGCCATGGAAATTATACTTGGCGAGGCATAGGAAATTAGAGGAATTATTATACTTACATGTCCTAGAAGGGGAGGCATGGCACACTGCACAGAGGGACACATGGGAGGGGAATCCAGGGAGCAGGTTCACTCAAGCAGGTAGGGAGCTGAGAGAGAGAGAGACAGAGAGACAGAGAGGACTATAGGAAGTACCTTGATTGGGGGTCAGAGTGGAGTTACAGAAGCAAAAGGCATGAAGGGGGTTCATTGGTGCATTTGAATGTCACTAGGTTACACTCAGAGGAGGGCAAGAGGGGGAACTTGTAGCAGGCACCAGCCTTATCACACTGGTATATGTGGTCACCTGGGCAGGTGCTCACCGTCTGTTTGTGGGGATGCTGAGGCATCAGGAAAATTAAGTTTTTAAAATGTACAATACACACCTTGGCTTGCAGCTGGCTGTCTTCTCACTGTGTCCTTACATGAGCTTTTTCTCTGTGTGCAGGCATCCTTGGTGTCTCTTCCCCTTCTTATAAGGGCACCAGTCATATTAGATTAGGGCCCCACCTTTATGATCTCATTTAACCTTAATTACGTCTGTAAAGGTCCTATATCCAAACAGTCACATTGAGGGTTAAGGCTTCAGCATATAAAATTGGAGGGAACACAATAACAGCCTCTGTGAGTTTTAAAGCAAAGGCTTTTCAGAGCATCCTTTCCTGCATCAGGAACTCAAGGCAACTGAAAGTGCTCTCCGCACATTGTTTTTCTGTCATTTCCCTGTTGGGGGCCTCTGTGGCACATGCAGTGATCTTTAATTGGAGGGCATATCTCAGTACCAAACTAGCACCAGGTGGAATTTTGATAACAAGTTCAGATCCACTGACTCTAATGCTTCTAAAGCAGAATAAGGCCTCTCTCAACCTCTGCCTGTTCCAAGCCCTACACAGCTGCCCACACTGCAGCAGCATCCCAGCTCCTCAGCTCCTAGAGGCCCTGTGCCATCCATGTGCCTCTCTGACTTTGACTCACCCACTTGCTGATGCTGCCTCTTTGCTCGGCCCGGTCACACTGGTTTCCTTGAAAATGTTAAAACTGGTCTCTCTCAGGGGATGTTTGCATTTGCTCTTCCTTCTGGTAAGAACTCTGTTCCCCACATCATCCCCTGGTGGCCTCTTCATTATTCAGGACTCCACCTCTTTTGCGTTCTGTCCACTAAATTCCAATGTTGGGGGTGGGTGGGGGGTGGTCCCTCCCATACATCCAACAAGCAACTCTATGGACATCAACCGGGTGTCCAACAATTCAACAGAATTCCGACACTATCAACCCAGGTACAGCCAGATTCCACAGGTTAAGAGCTCAGTCTTACCCTCTCCAACAACTTCAGATGCCAGTCGAAAGCCCAGGTTGTTATCTGTACTTCTGACCAACTGGCCATAAATCAGAAGTTCCCACAACCCCCTTCTTGGGTTTGATTAATGTGCCAG
>NW_006775555.1:0-216 GCF_000442215.2 Lipotes vexillifer
GTCCTGGCCCTGGGCACTTTTCTGGAAGCTTTCCATTTCCCTGCCTGAGATACCCCTCCTGTCACAGCCCCCACTGCTTTTTTCCTTCCTCACTTCTGCTCAGGGTGAAATTCCAGCGACAGGTATGGGTGATACATCCTCTTCTGTAGCAGATGGCAGTCTGGCAACTGCTGCAGAAACTCCAGCAGAGCCCCACTCACACTGGGCGACCCACAA
>NW_006775556.1:0-291 GCF_000442215.2 Lipotes vexillifer
TACGCTTAACCATCCCCTAAACCGTGCCCTAATCCTAACACGTACGTTCACACTAACAAGTAGTGTAAAACGTACACTAACCCTAAACCATTGTTGGGCCCTAACCTGTACCCTAAACGGTCCCCATTCCCTAACCCTAACCTTAACCCTAACACTTACCCTTAGCCTTACCCTAAACAGTGCCCTAATCCTAACCAGTACGCTAACACTAACCTGTGCCCTAACACATACGCTAACCCTAAACTGGTGTCGTTCCCTAACATGTACCCTAAACCGTACCTGTTCCCTAAC
>NW_006775557.1:0-2283 GCF_000442215.2 Lipotes vexillifer
CTAACCCGTGCCCTAATCCTAACCCGTACGCTAACGCTAACCCGTGCCCTAACATCTACACTAACCCTCAACCGTTGTTGTACCCTAACCTGGACCCTAAACCGTCCCCGTTCCCTAACGCTAACCCAAACCCTAACCGTTACCCGAAGCCTTACCCTAACCCATGAGTTAAACCTAATCCGTACACTAACGCTAACCCGTGCCCTAACACGTATACTAACGCTTAACCGTTGTCGTACCCTAACCTGTACCCTAAACCGTCCCCGTTTCCTAACACTAAACCTAACACTAAGCCTAACTTTTACCCGAAGCCTTACAGCAACCCATGCCCTAATCCTAACCCGCACGCTAAAACTAACCCTTGCCCTAACACGTACGCTAACCCTAAACCGTTGTCGTACCCTAAACTGTACCCGGAACCGTCCCCGTTCCCTAACCCTAACCCTAACCCTAACCCTAACCCGCACACTTACCCTAACCCGTGCCCTAATCCTAACCCGTACGCTAACACTAACCCGCGTACACTAACCCTCAACCGTTGTTGTACCCTAACCTGTACCCTAAACCGTCCCCATTCCCTAACCCTAACCCTAACCCGAACTCGAACCCTAAAACTGAACCGGAGCCTTACCCTAACCCGAGCCCTAATCCCAAACTGTACGCTAACACTAACCCGTGCCCTAATACGTATACTCACCCTAATTCTTTGTTGTACCCTAACCTGTACCCTAAACAGTCCGCGTTCCCTAACCCTAACCCTAACCCTTACCCTAACCCTAACCGTTACCCGAAGCCTTACCCTAACCCGTACCGTAATCTTAACCCGAACACGAACACTAACCCCTGCCCTAACACTTACACGAAACTTCAGCCGTTGTCGTACCCTAAACTGTAACCTAAACCGTCCCCATTCCCTAAACCTAACCCGAAGCCTTGCCCTAACCCGTACCCTAATCCTAGACGGTACGCAAACACTAACCCATGCCCTAACACGTACACTAACCCTTAACCGTTGTCGCACCCTAACCTGTACCTTAATGCGTCCCCGTTCCCTAACCCTAACCCTAAGCCTAACCCTTACCTGAAGCTTTACCCTAATGCGTGCCCTAATCCTAACACCTATGCTATCACTAACGCGGGCCCCAACACGTGCACTAACCCTAAACCGCTGACAAACTCTAACTTGTACCCAAAACCGTCCCAATTCCCAAACCCTAACGATAACCTTACCCTAACCGTTACCCGAAGCCTTACCCTAACCCGTGCCCTAATCCTAACCCGTACGCTAACACTAACCCATGCCCTAACACGTACGCTAACCCTCAACCGTTGTCGTACCCTATTCTGTACCCGGAACCGTCCCCGTCCCCATTCCCTAACCCTAACCCGAACCCTTACCCAAAGACTTACCCTAACCCGTGCCCTAATCCTAACCCGTACGCTAACACTAACCCATGCCTTAACACATACACTAACTTTCAACCGTTGACGTACCCTAACCCGTACCCTAAACCGTCCCCATTCCCTAACCCTAACCCTAACCCTAACCCAAACACTAACCCTTACCCGAAGCCTTACCCTAAAACGTGCCCTAATCCTAACCCGTACGCTCACACTAAACCGTGCCCTAAGACGTACGCTTACCCTCAACCGTGGTCGTACACTAACCTATACCCTAAAGCGTCCCCGTTCCCTAACCCTAACCCTAACCATTATCCTAACCCTAACCCTTATCCGAAGCCTTACCCTAACCCGTGCCCTAAACCTACGCCGTTCGCTCACACTAACCCGTGCCCTAACATGTACGACTTCCCCGTTACCTTACCCTAATCCTAGCCCTAACCCGAACCCTAACCCTTACCCGAAGCCTTACCCTAACCCGTGCCCTAATCCTAACCCGTATGCTAAAACTAACCCATGCCCTACCACGTACACTAACCCTAAACCGTAGTCATAGTCTAACCTGTACCCTAAACCGTCCCCGTTCCCTACCCCTAACCCAAACCCAAACCGTTACCCGAAGCCTTACCCTAACCCATGACTTAAGCCTAATCCGTACGCTAACGCTAACCCGTGCCCTAACACGTACACTAACCCTCAACCGTTGTCATACCCTAACCTCTACCCTAAACAGTCCCCATTCCCTAACCCTAACCCGAACCCGAACCCGAACCCTAAACCTTAACGGGAGCCTTACCCTAACCCGTGCCCTAATCCTACACTGTACGCTAACACTAACCCGTGCCCCAAAACGAGCACTAACACTTAACCGTTGTCGTACAC
>NW_006775559.1:0-287 GCF_000442215.2 Lipotes vexillifer
CCAACATCCTCACTGCAATGGACTACTCCCTTTTCACTCACTTCCGCACTTTCACTGAGGTTACTTAGTGTCTGAATTCCTGACTTGCTCCCTGTGGCTACTCTCATCCACCTTGATTTCAATATTCACAAAGACTATCCATTCAAATCCTGGCACTAGCTCCATTCGTCTGGTCCTCATCTCACTAGAGACACCAATCCCTACAGTCAGACTCTAGACTTTGCTCTGGGCAATAATTACACCAACTTCAAATCTCAATTTCAATTATTCCACCTTCCGATCCCTGC
>NW_006775560.1:0-251 GCF_000442215.2 Lipotes vexillifer
CAGCCACTATGGAGAACAGTATGGAGGTTCCTTTAAAAACTAAAAATAGGGGGCTTCCCTGGTGGCGTGGTGGTTGAGGGTCTGCCTGCCAATGCAGGGGACGCGGATTCATGCCCCAGTCCGGGAGGATCCCACATGCTGCGGGGCAGCTGGGCCCATGGGCCATGGCCGCTGAGCCTGCACGTCCAGGGCCTGTGCGTCCGGAGCCTGTGCTCCGCAATGGGAGAGGCCACGGCAGTGAGAGGCCCGCG
>NW_006775561.1:0-1230 GCF_000442215.2 Lipotes vexillifer
ATACATAGGTTTTTAGATTCCTACCAGTCAGGTCTATTCCTATGCGTTGAATATGGAGAGTTGATTCCATTTCGTGGGGCAAGGAGTAGATCTTTTCTATTACGTATTTGGCTTCTGGAACGGTATCTGTGCTGATTTCAATCTCTGGTTTTATGCAGCACCCCCACTCAGCTTTCCCCTTACGCAAGCATAAGTTTGTTTTCTAAATGAGAGATTCTCTTCTGTTTTGTAATTCCTTCCATGTGTAGAAAAGTTTACAATCCGTGTATTAGTGATACCGTATGATGTTTCTTTTTCCGTGTGACCTATTTCACTTGGAATCATCGTACCTAAATCCACTCACTAAGATGCTCCGGGCCTGATGACATTGATTTCATTGCTGACTGATATTCCATGGCACGTAAAGTGGCACAACTTAGCGATCCATTTTTTCATTTCGTGGATATTTAACTTGTACCGTGAACGAGGTTCCTGTAAAGGGGACAGCCCCAAACTTTGGGGTGGCTCTGTCTTTTTGATTTCTGTTTCCCTAAGCCTAGTGCCCGAGGCTATGTACCTTGTTTTTTTGATGTTTCAGGAAATTCCATACGTTTCTACAGGGTGGCTGTTGGCAATTTACATACCGCCCGTCAGCATAACAACGCTCCCTCTTCTCCCTGGCCTGTCCTGCCTTTCTGGATTTTACACTTTTCTCAGATGGCCTTTTTGTTCGGGGGAAAGTTAGAGTTCATTGTAGCACAGATTTCAATTGCAATCTTGCTTGGTTGGCCAAAAAGGGCGTATGCATTTTTTCCTGAATATATTCAGAATAAAACGCATACGCCCTTTTTGGCCAAGGGCATCCTGGTCAGCGTTCTGCCTATATTCATATGCTTTAAATGCAATTCCAGACCACCTCCTGAAATCGGTTTCCTGCAATTCTGCCTCACTTTCAAGTTCTCTTCGCAGCCTTACTTCAATACATTTTTGGACGAAAGCTGTCATTTATAACTCTGCAGGTTTGAGAACTACAGTGGCCCTGCGCTCCTTTTCTCCCCTCACTTTCTTGTGAACTGGCCGCCATCCCGCAGGATTGCTTCAGACCCTAGTCTGGTTCAGGCATGGCATGCCGAGGCTTTGGTTCATTCTTATTGCTGGTGGAAAATTAGAGTTCAGTGTGCCCATCCGAACACCTATAGCTAGTCTCTCGTTGGTTCTCCCCATTCCTGTCCATCTTATGCAGAAATTGCA
>NW_006775562.1:0-360 GCF_000442215.2 Lipotes vexillifer
GGCATTGCCCAAAAGTTCAGAAATGAATTTCTGTCCTTTTGTACAACTACTGTGTTACTTGCTCTTCTCTTTCAGTCCGTGTGTGATAGTCTATTAAGATGATCATTTAAAAAGGCCAGTTGTCATCCACTAACAAAGTTTCAGATGGTTATTTCACAGCCAGTGGACCATACTGCCACATCCAGCCCAATCTTTGGTGTCCCATGCTCCTGGCATGTGGGCTCTGAAATGCTGCCTCAGATTCCTTCAGTGAAGCAGTAGAGATTCATGGTCCCAGAGCACAGTGGAAGAATCCAGGGCTCAAGGTTAAAGGCTTTTCTCTAATCAATCCTGTCATCTGCCTCTCTTGCAGGCTACAGA
>NW_006775563.1:0-227 GCF_000442215.2 Lipotes vexillifer
TTGATAAACAGGGAGGGGGGTGCCGCTTAAGGTGAAGCAGGGTCTCCTTTCTCCGTCTCGAAGCAGGGTGAGGGAAGTTACTTGGCCCATTCAGGCAGGCAGCTCCCCGGTGACTTTGCCCGGGGATGTTCTCAGCTGGCACCTAACGCTCCCGCCCCACCCCCCCCACAAGCCCCATCCCGGGCATCTCCCTGTCAGAGGTTCATCTGATTCTGTCGCTGCCGCAG
>NW_006775564.1:0-224 GCF_000442215.2 Lipotes vexillifer
GTGCCCTTACACGTACGGGAACCGTCAAACGTTCTTGTACCCTAAACTGTACCCTAAACGATCTCCATTCCCCAACCGTAAACCAAACCCTAACCCAAACCCTTGCCCGAAGCCATACCGTAACCCATGCCCTAATTCTGACCCGTACGCTAACACTAACTCATGCCCTAACATGTACGCTAACCCTCACCCATTGTGGTACCCTAACCTTTACCCTAAACACT
>NW_006775566.1:0-865 GCF_000442215.2 Lipotes vexillifer
ATTTAGCTGAATTTCACTGCTGCTTTCACACAGCTCTACACACACTTGATTCTCTTACGGAGATATATAAATACATAGGTTTCAAGATTCCTACCAGTCAGGTATATCCCTGTGTTGAATATGGGGTGTTGAGTCCATTTCGTGGAGCAAGGAGTAGGTCTTTTCTATTACATATTTGGCTCATGGAGCGTTATCTGTGCTAATTTCAATCCCTGCTTTTATGCAGCACCCCCTCTCACCATTCCCCTTACGCAAGCATAAGTTTCTTTTCTAAATGAGAGACTCTCTTCTGTTTCGTAATTCAGTTCATGTGTAGCCACGTTTCCATTCCCTGTATTAGTGATATCTTATGATGTTTCTTTTTCTGTGTGACTTATATCACTTAGAATCATCGTATCTAAACCACTCATTATGCAGCTACGGGCCTGGTGATGTTGATTTCATTGCTGACTGATTCTCAATTGCACATACGTACCACAACTTCATGATCCATTGTTCGCTCTCTGGGATGTTTACCTTGTACCCTGGACGAGGTTCTTGTACACAGAGCAGCCCCGAACTTTGCGGTGGCTCTGTGTTTTTGATTTCACTTTTCCTAAGCCTAGTGCCCTAGGATATGTACTATTGTTTTTCCGATGCTTCAGGAAACACCATACATTTCCCCAGAGTGGTTGTTGGCAATTTACATCCCACCCATCAGCATAACAATGCTCCCTTTTCTCTGTGGCCTTCCTGCCTTTCTGGATTTTATACTTTTCTCGGATGTCCCTTTTGACCAGGGGGAAGTGAGACTTCATTGTAATGCAGATGTCTATTGCACTCTTTCTTGGTTGGCCAAAAAGGGCGTATGCGTTTTTTCTTAAAT
>NW_006775567.1:0-244 GCF_000442215.2 Lipotes vexillifer
CTGTTCTTCCTCCTCTTGGATTATACCTGGCCTCCTTACAGAGGAGGGGCATTGGAGGACTGAGCTTAATGTTTCTCTCCCGGGCGTGGGGAATACTTGACTGTCCACGCTTCTTTCAGCAGTTGCCTGAAACCACAGGTGGCTCCACCCAGTGCTTCACCAGATGGAGGTCTGCTGCCTCTAGAAGCCCCATTCTGGCTATATCCTGACAAAGCCAGTGGCTACTGACCTTTCACAGGTACCT
>NW_006775568.1:0-2362 GCF_000442215.2 Lipotes vexillifer
GCAGCCCCACGGTAAACGGTGCGGGGAAGACGGCACACCCCATAGCCCACGCGGCTCCACCGCGCACCAGCCTGACCAAAAACGCAGCTGTGCACACCAAGCCCTTCCTGGGTCGCACGAAGACGGGCCCCCGCAGCCGTCAGCCGCCCCCAGGAAGCTTCTCTCCACTTTTCCTCGCTGTCTCCTCACCTTTTCTCCGGCGTCGCCTGCGTCCTCAGGAAACCCAGCTTCCGAGAGCGTGGATGCAGGCCCACGTTGTCCTGAAGCTGAAACCCCAGCGAGTCCTGAGGAGACCGAGCGCCCGACAGCAGCTGCAGCCTGGCGGTGCCTGAGGAAACACAACTCCCCTCAGCCGCGCTCAGACCCGTGTCCGCGGGGAACGCGCATGCGCTGTGGGTCAGAGAGGCGGGCTCAGCGCCACCCTTTGGTCAGTGCGAGAAGTGCAGGCCGCGCCTCCCTCACAGGTCACTGGAGACAGCGCCCCCTGCTGGCTGACCCCATTAAATTGTGGAAATTCAAGCAAATGAAGACAGTATCCCATAGCTTCTCCAAAGTAGTTAAGGAACGATGAATTGGAAACCGTATGGAATAAAATGAATGTAGACACAAGCTTCACAACTTACATCAAATTCACTCAAAATTATTCAGAGACAAGTATTAAATGCAAAACCATTCAAAATTATAGAAGAAAACATAAAAGAAAATTGATATGAGCTTGGGCTTGGTCATGTCCATCACAAGCTTTGCGGTTTTAACACACAACACAAAAAAGCAGTCCAGAAAGAAAAACAAGGGATTCTGTGGACTTTATAAAATTAAAAATTTCTACTGTGTGAAAAACCTCATTCAGAAAATCGAAAGACAACACACACTGGGGAAAGAAAACTGCAAACATATCTAATAAAGAATGTCTCAAAATATACAAAGAACTCCAACACAACCCCATTAAAAATATGGGAAGCTCTAAATGGACACCTGGTCAAAGAAGGTACACAGATAGTATACAAAACTATACCCAGGACTGGGGGGCAGAGAAACAGTGGTCCAGTTCAACTCCCTGAGTCATGAATTAAATAAATGACAAATGGTGGAAGCCAGGTTTCTTACCACTGGAGTTGGATGTTACAGTCAAACAAAGGGAGAAGGTTACAGTATCCATGGCATAACAGATCCGCTTGGAGATATCAGTATAAACTATCTTTAGCCTACACATAGTTCCACATGGAAATCTTTATAATTATGTGTATATGCATAGGCTGGGATACATGCATATATTTCGATGTACTGTCAGCTGAGCATATTTAGCTCCCACATGTAAGTTTTTAATACCATTCTCTAATAAAAGGAACAAGGGCTCTTTGAAGAAAGGGCTGATGCTAGGACTGAGACAGTATATATATGAAACAGGATAATCTTAAAATATCAGAAAGTACCAAAAATTTTTTAAACCCACAAAAGAAAAATTATGTAAACTGAAAACAAGAGCAAATGGAAAAAGCTCTCAACAACCAAAGCAAGAATTAACTAAGCAGTCTAATAATGTAGTGCTGGATTATAACCAAAAGTTTACAATAATTATTCACGTGTCCAAACTGGTAACAATACATTACATAGTTTTTGATGAATGGTGTTAAATAGAAATCTCCTATGCAGAAAGCTTCTAAACAATGTATATAGCCACTCAGCTGTCCATCAAGGGTGTGAAGCTAACCCCTCTCTCCTCAAGTGTGGCTTCTGCATTATGACTGCCTCCTACATAAGACACACAGGATGGACATGGGAAAAAATTAACCTCACTGTGGGAAAACTTGACAAACGTTACCTCAGCTGGGGGACCAAAATTAAGAACATAAGGGAGAAGTTCCCTTAAAAGCCTGTCCTCTTGATATACAGTGAAGAGGAAGCACGTCACCTCTGTGGTCTGCTTTTTCAAAACCAAGTCTAACCACGACAAAACCACCAAGCAAATCCCAGCGCCCGGCAGTCTATACAATACCTGAGCAGCCCTCCTCCACGCTGTCAAGGTCATGGAAACAAGGAGAGTGTGAGCAACTGTCAGAGCCCAGAAGAGACTAAACAGACATGATGACCCCAATGTCCTCTGAGACCGTGGAACAAGGAAAGGTATAACAAAGGGAACGTGAATAGGGACTTCAGTTAATAGTAAAGTATCAGTATTTGTTCATTATTTGTCATGATTCTGTAGAAAATTAGACAGGAAAATTAAACGTCAAATAAGAGAAACCTACTGTAAAAAACTGGAAATCTAGAGGAAGAGGGGGATTTCTTTGTAAAAATGCATTACCAAACTGGACCCTAAATTAAGGAAAACACAAAAAGGCCAATGAACCACTGAGGAACC
>NW_006775569.1:0-335 GCF_000442215.2 Lipotes vexillifer
TGAACCCGTGTCTCCTGCATTGGCAGGCGGATTCTTAACCACTGCGCCACCAGGGAAGCCCTAGCATGTTTTTTTAACCTCTCTAGGATTCAATTTTCTCATCTATAATAGGAAGAGATTTGGGCTAAAAATAATAACCCCTGAATAAACTGTGACAATCCAGACAATGGGATATTATTCAGCCCTGAAAAAAAAAAAGTGAGCTATCAAGCCATTAAAAGACATGGAGGAAACTTAAACGCCTATTACTAAGTGAGAGAAGCCAATCTGAAAAGGCTACATACTGTATGATTCCAACCATATGACATTCTGGAAAAGGCAAAACTATGGAGACA
>NW_006775570.1:0-242 GCF_000442215.2 Lipotes vexillifer
TCCTTAAAAAACTAAAAATAAAGCTACCATATGATCCAGCAATCCCACTCCTGGGCATATATCCAGAAGAAAACATAATTTGAAAAGATACATGCACCCCAATGTTCGTTGAAGCACTATTTACAATAGCCAGGACATGGAAGCGACCTAAATGTCCATCAATCGAGGAATGGATAAAAAAGATGTGGTACATATATACAATGGAATACTACTCAGCCATAAAAAAGAATGAAGTAATGCCA
>NW_006775571.1:0-1190 GCF_000442215.2 Lipotes vexillifer
AGTATATTAGGAAAATTACTTCTAGTTCATGAAATAGCCTTTTATGATAAGATTTAAAATGGCTAGATAGTATTTTGTCATACGAATGTACCACAATTTAACAAATTCTTTCTTGTTAGATATGTCATTTTTGTCGTTATAAATAACACCACAGTCCGCCTCCTTTTATCTCCATCTTTACCACAGATCTGACTCTTTCTTTAAAATAAAGAGGGGAAATTCTTGAATCCAATGGCATTTACGATTTTAAACTCTTTTTCTAAATGTTGCCCAGTTGCTCACCAGCATATACCCGCATGGGAAATCCATGAGACTTCCTTTTCCTTGAAACCAAACAATATGAAAAAACCCTCTTACCCTTCTTACTCCTTAAAAATCCAAACCAACACCAAAACCAAAACCAAAATTGTACCAATTTTATATGGGTAAAAGCAATATATTAATTTCCATTTTTATTACTAGCAAAGCTGATTTTTATGTTTATTGATTATTTCTAGTTATTATTATTATTATTTTGGTCTTGATGGTCACCCTTAAAAACTTCATTTAGTTTCCTTTAGACATAAATTTAGAGAGACTGATAACTAATAAAAGATAAAGGAAGTAATTCTTCTTCTATATCTTTGATTAAGGGCACACAGAGAGTGCCACAGCAACCTGCTACTCTGTTAAAGCACAGGTAAATTAAGTTTCAGAAGTTTTCAGCTTAACTAACAACTGACAAGGGTGATTAAATCAGTTAATACCTGAACTGATCTGGTTTTAAAAACAAAATATAAGTGAGATTTACTTGACTTGTGTCCACATGAGGGCTCTCAATGCTGCTAAACTTCATTTCTGGAGGAAACTTTTCTTTTTAGAGAAGATGCTTAATAGTTAGTGAATCCCATTTGATGATTAAATACTTCGGTCTTTAGGAATGTTCCACTATTTCATGTGAAATAAAATGTAAAGCAAAATGTTACAGATGGTGTGATTAACTGCCTAGAGAATCCAAGAGAATCTACAGACAAACTATTACAACTGAGAAATGAGACCAACAAGTTTGCTGAATACAGAAATCACCACCAAAAAATAATCTCATTTCTATATACCATCAAAACCAATTAGAATTTGTGATTTTAAAAACTATTTTGGGGCTTCCCTGGTGGCGCAGTGCTTGAGAGTCCGCCTGCCGATGCAGGAGACGC
>NW_006775574.1:0-222 GCF_000442215.2 Lipotes vexillifer
GGGCTACTCTTCATTGCAGTGCGCAGGCTTCTCATTGTGGTGGCTTCTCTTGTTGTGGAGCACAGGCTCTAGGCACGAGGGCTTCAGTAGTTGTGGTGGACGGGCTCAACAGTTGTGGCTCACGGGCTCTAGAGCACAGGCTGTGTAGCTGCAGCACATGGGTTTAGTTGCTCTGTGGCATGTGGGATCTTCCTGGACCAGGGCTCGAACCCGTGTCCCCTG
>NW_006775576.1:0-218 GCF_000442215.2 Lipotes vexillifer
TTTCTCTGGGCCTCCAATTCCATCAGGAAGCTCCTCATGTTGCACAGCAAGGAGTTCAATGAAATTGTCCTCTTGCAGATCTAGCTCCAGCTTCTCGCTGAGGGTCACTATGTTGCTGAAGACCTCTTCATACTTCTGATCTACCTTCTCAAATTCACAAAAATCATGAACTGTGGGCAAAGGTTCTTCCAAACCCCATTCATGGTGACCACCATACC
>NW_006775577.1:0-290 GCF_000442215.2 Lipotes vexillifer
TGTCATATATGGCCTTTATTATGTTGAGGAAGCTTCCCTCTATGCCTACTTTCTGGAGGGTTTATATCATAAATCGGTGTTGAATTTTCTCGAAAGCTTTCTCTGCATCTATTGAGATGATCATATGGTTTTTCTCTTTGAATTTGTTAATATGGTGTATCACATTGATTGATTTGCCTATTTTGAAGAATCCTTGAATTCCTTGGATAAAACCTGCTTGATCATGATGTATGATCCTTTTAATGTGCTGTTGGATTCTGTTTGCCAGCATTTTGTTGAGGATTTTTGCA
>NW_006775578.1:0-218 GCF_000442215.2 Lipotes vexillifer
CATCATTAGTGTATAGGAATGCCAGAGATTTCTGTGCATTAATTTTGTATCCTGCTACTTTGCGAATTCATTGATTAGCTCTAGTAGCATCTTTAGGATTCTCTACGTAGAGTATCATGTCATCTGCAAACAGTGACAGCTTTACGTCTTCTTTCCCGATTTGGATTCCCTTTATTTCCTTTTCTTCTCTGATTGCTGTGGCTAAAACTTCCAAAACT
>NW_006775579.1:0-460 GCF_000442215.2 Lipotes vexillifer
TTTATTCTGAGAATTGAATCATCCTTTCTTAGTGTTGAAATGTCTTTTTCTCTTTTAATGAAATGATGGTGAAAGTATATATTAGTTGGTTGTCTTTTTGCAACTTCCTGACTTGGCACACGCCAATTGCCAACAGGGGACTCAGATTAGAAGAAAGACCAGGCAAAGCTGCCACTTGGCTAAAAAAAGTGGAGTTTGCTTACCCAGAGCAGAGGTTAGCAAACCAGGGCCCTTGGGCCAAGTCCAGCCCACCATCTGCTTTTGCAAATAAAGAGTTATTGACACACGGCCGCACCCATTTGCACTGTAAGGGCAGAGTTGAATAGTTGCGAAAGAGACCAAATAGTACCCAAAGCCTAAAATGTTTCCTGTCTGTCCCTTTATGGAAAATGTCTGCTGTCTCCTGATGTAGAGGATAGAGAAGGAGGGGGCCCAGTCGAGACGCACAGCAGAGAGATGG
>NW_006775580.1:0-841 GCF_000442215.2 Lipotes vexillifer
TGTTCTCCATGGTCTGTCCTGCCTTTCTGGATTTTTACTATTTTCAGATGTCCCTTTTGACCAAGAGGGAAGTGAGTCTTCATTGTAGTGCAGATTTCCATTGCAAGCTTTCTTCGTTGGCCAAAAAGGGCGTATGCGTTTTTTGCTGAATATATTCAGGAAAAAACGCATACGACCTTTTTGGACAAGGGCAACCTGGTCGATGTTCTGCCTATTTTCATAGGCATTAAATGCAATTCCAAACTACCTCCTGAAATCGGTTTCCTGGAATTCTGCCTCACTTTCAAGTCCTCTTCGCAGCCTTACTTCAATATGGTTTTGGACGGAAGCTGTCATTTGTAACTCTGCAGGTTTGTGAATTACAGTGCCCCTGAGCTCCTTTTCTCCCCTCGATTTCTTGTTAGCTGGCCGCAATACCGCAGGATTGCTTCACACCCTAGTGTGTTTCAGGCACGGCATGCTGAAATTTTGGTTCATTCTTCTTACTGGAGGGTACTTAGAGTTAAATGTGCCGGTCCGAACACCTACAGCTAGTCTCTGGTTGGTACTCCCGATTCCTGTCCATCCTCCGCAGAAACTGCAAAGTGTGCCAAACAGGAGGTTAAAGGCACTGACTCTGCAAGGGTGGAGAGTGGCAGGAAAGCGTCTTGAACGGCCAACACTAGTTCCAGCGCACGTAAAGTGAGATGAAGTTTAGGAACACTGCCAAATCACAATTTGGACCATACTCTGGTTTTCCCATGCATGTTTTAGCTGAAGGAAGAATCCCTTAAACCTAGGGAGTTGGGACGCATGGAATGGGTACCATGCAGTATGACTTCAAAGGGTCTGCATTTGCTCG
>NW_006775581.1:0-679 GCF_000442215.2 Lipotes vexillifer
CTAATCCTAAACTGTTGTCGTACCCTAACCTGTATCCTAAACATTCCCATTCCAGTTCCATAAGCCTAACCCTAATCATAACCCTAGAGCTTTCCCTTAGGCTTACCCTAAATTGTGCCCTAATCCTAAAACGTAAGCTCACACTAACACGTGCGCTAAAACATGCGCATGGGAAACCTAGAGTATGGTCCACCGTGTGATCGGGCAACGTTCCTAAAATGCATCTCAGTTTACATGCCCTGGAACTCTTGTTGGCCGTTCAAGATGCTTTCCTGACACTCCTCACACTTGCAGAGTCAGTGCCTTCAACGCCCTGTTTGGCACACTTTGCGAATTCTGCGTAAGATGGACAGGAATGGGGAGAACCAACGAGAGACTAGCTGTAGGTGTTTGGACGAGCACATTGAACTCTAATTTCCCACCAGCAAGAAGAATGAACCAAAGCCTCAGCATGCCGTGCCTGAACCAGACTAGGCTCTGAGGCAATCCGGCAGATGGCGGCCAGCTCACAAGAAAGCGAGGGGAGGAAAGGAGCTCAGGGCCACTGTATTTCACAAACCTGCAGAGTTATAGATGACAGCTTTCGTCCAAAAATATACTGAAGTTAGGCTGCGAAGAGAACTTGAAAGTGAGGCAGAATTGCAGGAAACCGATTTCAGGAGGTGGTTTGGAATTGCAT
>NW_006775581.1:706-943 GCF_000442215.2 Lipotes vexillifer
CGTTTTTTCCTGAATATATTCAGGAAAAAACGCATACGCCCTTTTTGGCCAACCAAGCAAGCTTGCAACGGAAATCTGCGGTACAATGATCTCTCACTTCCCCCCATTCAAAAAGGCCATTTGAAAAAAGTGAAAAATCCAGAAAGGCAGGACAGGACAGGGAGAACAGGGAGGGTTGTTAAGCTGATGGGCGGGATGTAATTTGCCAACAGCCACCCTGGAGAAACGTATGGTATT
>NW_006775582.1:0-440 GCF_000442215.2 Lipotes vexillifer
ACACCTACTGAACACTGGCAGAAGACCTCAGACTTCCAAAAAGGCAAGAAAATCTCCACATAATTGGGTAAGGCAACAGAAAACAGGAGAAAAAAAAGTGACAAAGGAATTAGGAGAGGACCTGCACCTCTGGGAGGGAGGTGTGAAGGAGGAAAAGTTTCCACACACTAGGTAGCCCCCTGACTGGCAGGGACATGGGAGAGCTTCAGAGCCTCAGAGGAGAGTGCAGCAAAAAGAATGCAGAGGACAAAGCAGAGAGAATCCTGCACAGAGGATCAGTGCCAACCAGCGCTCCCCAGCCTGAGATGCTTGCTTGTTTGCCAGGGTTGGTGGGGACTGGGTGCTGAGGCTTAGGCAGAGGTCAGACCCCAGGAAGAGAACTTCAGTCAGCTTCATGAAGACAGCCTGAGGGGGCTAGTGTGCCACAGCTGAGGGAGTCC
>NW_006775583.1:0-985 GCF_000442215.2 Lipotes vexillifer
TCAGCAGTTAGTTGTGATTCTGGTGCTCTTGCAAGAGGGAGTGAGAGCACGTCCTTCTACTCCTCCATCTTGAACCAACCTGAGTAGCTTCTTGATAATACACTTATGATGAATTAAAACAATGTGGTTATTGATGCTTTAGTTATGTAATCTTTAGTGAAATAATATAAAATGTTATGAGGTAAAGATTGTTAAAAATAACTAAGTTCATTTTGGTGATGAGAGTTATTAAATTACTTGCCCAATACTTCATGTGTTAGGGGTCGAGTAAGGAGTATAATCTTGACTTTTTAGCTTCTCATTTAATTTGTAAGAACCATCAGCCAACAATCTTGTCAAAGAAATTTATTTTGATTGCTAACTCTGAGGAGGGATGAGAAGAAAATTGGAAAATATATATACTGAATATATGGAAAATATTTGCTTAGGTACTAAAATTGATTTTCCCGTATCAAATTCTTTACATTTTGTATTTTCTCAGTAACCTCATAATATGACATTTCTAGCCTCATTTCAAATGGCTACACAGTTTATTTAATAAGTTAGTGTTTTCTATGTTCTATGATTATTGAGCTTTATTAGCTCAACAATTAGTTTAGATAACAACCCTCCCATCCCTTAGCTATTATTACTTTTCTTGTAATTTTGTTTGGTTCAACAATGTTTGTTTTGATTAGCAAGATGATTTGAGAATACATTCATATCTCTCCCTGTGTCATTTAGTAAGACTGAAGAAGCTAGTTTCTTTTCTTTTACAATATTTTCTTGTACTTTTATTGGAAACAATTCTATCAATATTTTAAAAGCAGAGTCCTGCTTCAAATTTTCCAGACAGTATCATTGTGTTACTATATTTCAGAATGATATGTTTTGCTATTTGCTCAAAATTATTTGATAGAAAAAGTCCTAAAATAGACATTTATTGGGCTTCCCTGGTGGCACAGTGGTTGAGAGTCCGCCTGCCGATGCAGGGGACATAGGTTCG
>NW_006775585.1:0-348 GCF_000442215.2 Lipotes vexillifer
AAATAATCTCCCAGCTTCCTCTGCAGGTAGATGTGGTCACATGACACAGTTCTAGCCCGTGAGCTGTAGACATAGTCTTGGGAAGAGGCAAAGCCTCCCAAAGAGAAAGAAGTTCAACCTTGACTTTCCTGCTTTTTGCCTGGAACATCGATGTGAGGCATGGCGTTGCAGCAGCCATGTTGCTAATACGCAGTGTAAAGCATGGGATCAAGAATGGGAGAGCAGAAAGGGGAAAGGACTGTGTCCATCATGGCATGGAGCCAGTGCCGCCTCTGGGTCACCCACCTGTGGACTGCTTCTGTGGGGAACAACCCCCATCTGTTTAAGGCACTGATGTACAGTTTTCTG
>NW_006775586.1:0-735 GCF_000442215.2 Lipotes vexillifer
ACAAACCCGTGTCCCCTGCATCGGCAGGTGGACTCTCAATCACTGCGCCACCAGGGAAGCCCTAGAACACTTTTAATGATGTTCATCTTAGCAAGCCCATTTATACAGAGGTGTAAATGGAATAAACAAGTTTCTAGAAAGAATGTGTACTTGTAAATAACATTCATAAAGTTTGTTCTGAAAACTTTAGCTAGATCTTAAAAATTATATTATTTGAGCCTGATAAACAGTCAGTCCTCTTAAATATATTAAATCAGGCTTGAATAACTATGCTAAGAATTAGGGAGTCCCTCTCTGGGGATACTTAGAGGGTACTAAGTGGTTCAGGTAGATAGAAAAACAGGGGAGAGAGTTTTCCAGCAAGTACACAACCAAAGCTGAAGCATGTGTGATCTAATTATTTTTAATTATACACTGGTCTTCTCATATGTCCTTCCTTTCCCAAAGGACAGGCGGAGCACACAGAAGGCTGTGGTGAGGCTTTAAGACCATATCTGCTGTTAGATAGATTATGAGCCATATTACAGTGAAGGTTATATTTTCAACTCACAGTAAGGTTCCAGTTGACTCTTTTTTTGTTTGTTTTCGGTATGCGGGCCTCTCACCACTGTGGCCTCTCCCGCCGCGGAGCACAGGCCCCAGACGCGCAGGCCCAGTGGCCATGGCTCACCGGCCCAGCCGCTCCGTGGCATGTGGGATCTTCCCGGACCAGGGCACGAACCCGTGTCCCTTGCA
>NW_006775589.1:0-221 GCF_000442215.2 Lipotes vexillifer
AGGTTCCCGGGATCCAGGGACAATTTCTCAGGGAGAACACACGGCGGGCCTCAGGCTGATGCAACGTCACGCCGACTTCTGCCGCCACAGGCCCGCCCCGCACTCCGTGCCCCTCCCTCCCGCCGCCTGCGTGCGCCAGAGCCCCCGAGTCAGCGGCCCCTTTAACCCCGACCTGTCTGAGCAAAAAACAGACGCCCTCCAGCGACCTACACGCAGAGGCA
>NW_006775590.1:0-1391 GCF_000442215.2 Lipotes vexillifer
TGGGCCCGTGAGCCATGGCAGCTGAGCCTGCGCGTCCGGAGCCTGTGCTCCACAGCGGGAGAGACCACAACAGTGAGAGGCCCATGTACCCAAAAATATATACATATATATATATATATTTTTTTTCTACAAAGAAGACTTTCCTAATGTATCATCCTGGATTTCTGAAACTTTTGAAAATCCACATATCCCTTACAGAGACCCTACATAGTATTTTGCAGAATGTTTAAGTATAATTAATGTATACTTGCCTTGGTATAGTAGATAACTAGAAAAAAATAATATTCACAGACTAGTTTTTGCTAATGCAAAGAAACAACTTTCTTACAGGTGTCACTGCCCTAATCAACATTTTCAAATAGGCATTTATTCTGTTTGACATACATATATATATATATATGTATATATATATATACACACACATATATATGCATATTTATTTATACACACAAACACAGGCATATTTGTATTTTTCAAAGGGTACCTCCATTGAGATCCGTCTATGTATACGATTTCTAAGACAAACACCCGTAGGTGACTGGACTTCATCAGATGATGTCCCAGAAGCTTGGTCACTCTCACCATCTGATCCCATTTTTAGATTTTCATGAACAATATCTGTATCAGAAAATGAAACATTACTTATCTTAGAAAAGATGTATTAAATTCTACTATATCACTTAATTTATTATCACCACAGGTAAGATGTAGACAGCCAACACATAAAAATCATAGCATAAGAAGTCTTTTACATTCTGGGTACCATAGGTGTGCAGTTAATAAAACTGCACACTTAGAACAAATGTCCTAAAACAGTAGTATAAATCCTTTTATGCTCTCAGATTATGAAAAGTTATTTTAAAAAACTAACATTCAAGTTATTACCAAGAATTGAATATTAAAATTAGAGACCGAAAATAACACTTGAGGATTATTTTAGTCAATTCTCTTATTTTCCAGATCTGGAAACTGACACCTTGAAAGGTTAAATGACTTTCAAAGGTCACAGAGCTTAAAGGCAGACCTAAAATAGAAACCTGATCTTTTATTTAGTTTAGTATTCTTTCCATGAAATAATGGGCTACTGGGTCTAGAGCCAAATGAACTGGTTCTTTGAATATTCTTTTTAAAAACTGTTTTACAGCTGCTAATGCAGCTTCCCACCCCCCTGTGTTAAAAAACAACAATTTAAAAAGTATTCACTGAGTATCTACTTTGTATCATAACTACAAAACAAGTACCACAAAATCTACTGGGGGCTAAAACATATTACACTTACATTACAAGGTGGATTATGATATTTTTAAAATAGGGATAAAAGATAAATGGGGGGCTTCCCTGGTGGCACAGTGGTTGAGAGTCCGCCTGCCAATGCAGGGGACATGGGTTTG
>NW_006775591.1:0-861 GCF_000442215.2 Lipotes vexillifer
ACATTAGAAATAGTTTTTTTTTTTTTTTTTGCGGTACGTGGGCCTCTCACTGTTGTTGCCTCTCCTGTTGCAGATCACAGGCTCCGGACGCGCAGGCTCAGCGGCCATGGCTCAAGGGCCCAGCCGCTCTGCAGCATGTGAGATCTTCCCGGACCGGGGCACGAGCCCGTGTCTCCTGCGTTGGCAGGCGGACTCTCAACCGCTGCAGCTCCAGGGAAGCCCAGAAATCGTTTTTTTTTAAATAGAGAATATAGTCATATAGCTGTGAACCTTTTGTATTTGTTGACATAGGTGTAAATAGCTTTACTGCTTGAAAAGTCATGTAGATACTGGTTTTAGAAGCTTTCTAGTGGTTTGCCTTTGCTTATGACCTTTTTGGTCCTAGAAACATTCAGAATAACCTTTATTCTAAAGTAGCATTGCTATTGAATTAAACAGACTTAACTTTGGTACTTTGTTGGCCATGTGATTTTATGGATTTCTGGTGGACTTTGTGTGTCCTGGTCAGGTTGCTCATTCTTGGTACCCTCGTCTCTGTGAATGGATTTCTGGAATGGCCACCTCACTTCTCTCCTGTGCCTAATTCCTTCTTTTTGAATCCATGGTATCCAGTGTTTTACTGTGGAAAATAATTGCACACTTATTTTAAAGACCAGCCAGTACTATTTGAGTTCTGTTTTATTCTGTTTTCTCCTTTTTTGTTGTTTTGTTAATCCTAATTGTTTAAGGCTCTTCTTTTGGAAAAGTCAAAGTAAATGAAAAAAGAAAAGCATAGGGGCTTCCCTGGTGGCACAGTGTTTGAGGGTCCGCCTGCCGATGCAGGGGACGCGGGTTCGTGCCCCGGTCCGGGAGGATCCCACG
>NW_006775592.1:0-230 GCF_000442215.2 Lipotes vexillifer
ATTTCCAGCAACAACTTTGGACTTTGAGTGAGTTGGGGGCAACTTTTTAAGGATATTTTCACACAGCTTTTTTAGTTAATATCAGTCTAGCTGACTTCTCATACACAGACTTTCTCCCATATTCTTTTACCAGTGTGTTCCTTAGTCATTTATATAAAGACTGTTGTGGGAAAAATGACCTCCTGGGTCAGCTTACTGCATGGTCATCGACACAGGGCAGGGAGTAAGAT
>NW_006775594.1:0-277 GCF_000442215.2 Lipotes vexillifer
TGTGTTGGGTCTTCGTTTCTGTGCGAGGGCTTTCTCTAGTTGCAGTGAGCGGGGGCCACTCTTAATCACGGCGCACGGGTCTCTCACTGTCGCGGCCTCGCTTGTTGCGGAGCACAGGCTCCAGACGCACAAGCTCAGTAGTTGTGGCTCACGGGCCCAGTTGCTCCGCGGCATGTGGGATCTTCCCAGGCTTGAACCTGTGTCCCCTACATTGGCAGGCAGATTCTCAACCACTGCACCACCAGGGAAGCCCCATGTCTCTTTTTGAATTATGGTT
>NW_006775595.1:0-1026 GCF_000442215.2 Lipotes vexillifer
TAATCCATTTTGAGTTTATTTTTGTGTATGGTGTTTGGAAGTGTTCTAATTTCATTCTTTTACGTGTAGCTGTCCAGTTTTCCCAGCACCAATTATTGAAAAGGCTGTCTTCTCTCCACTGTATACTTTTGTCTCCTTTGTCAAAGATAAGGTGACCATATCTGAACAAGAATAAGAATTTTTAAATCTCTATATGTAAAATGTTCCCTAGCAAATCTTATAATTAACAAAGATTGGGAACCACTGGACTAAATTATCTTTAACTCTCCTTTATTAGTCACTTTAGCTTAAATTATGCTGTGGCAACAGATTGCTCCAAAACCTCAGTAACTGACAAGAAAAATGTCTATTTTTTATTGATTGTACTTGTTCACTGTAGGTCAGGTGAGGTCGTGTCCCACCTCTATCATCTTCACTCTTGGGCTTAGGATGATGGAGTAGCTTCAGCTGGAACTTTGACTGCCTTAGGCAGAGGGAAGAGAGAGATGGAAAACAATGAGCTAGCTCATAAAGCCTTTGTTAGAAAGTGATACATGTCACTTCCACCCACATTTCATTGGCCAAAGCCTGTTACATGGCCATTCCTGAGTTCAACAGAGTAGGGCTATGCAATCTTCCCACAGGGAGAGTTAATGAATAATAGTGACCAAAAATAGAATCTACCACTGGTCCTTCGAACTCTAAAAACTGTGTAATAAAATCAATGACTCCCTTATAGACATTAAAAGTAATGTTGATTATAAAAATTATCTGACTATAAAATGGTTCCTGTAATAGTTTGTGTCAACCTGGAATCTTAATTTGTGCTCTTATAAAAGGAAACTCTAAGACAATAAATTCATTAAAAAAAATAGATATTTTCTGCCTCTTAGAGGCAGATAGATTATTTGGAAAGTAAGACCAGGAGGCATGTTAGGAAGGTAGGCAAGTGAGACAGGGAAGGGAGAAGAGCCAATAAAAAGTAAGAGGGGGGCTTCCCTGGTGGCGCAGTGGTTGGGAGTCCGCCTGCCGATGCAGGGGACACGG
>NW_006775596.1:0-1430 GCF_000442215.2 Lipotes vexillifer
ACTGAGCCTGCGCTCTAGAGCCCGCAAGCCACAACTACTGAGCCCGTGCACCACAACTACTGAGCTTGCGCTCTAGAGCCTGCGAGCCACAACTACTGAGCCCATGTGCTACACTACTGAAGCTCGCGCGCCTAGAGCCTGTGCTCTGCAACAAGAGAAGCCACCGCAATGAGAAGCCAGAGCACTGCAATGCAGAGTAGCCCCCGCTCACCGTGACTAGAGAAAGCCCACGCGCAGCAACGAAGACCCAGCGCTGCCAGAAATAAATAAATAAATAAATAAATAGCTGAGAACAGGGGCAGGCGCATAAAAGATCCTCAATAAATTCATTCATTGATGCCAAAGATATTTACTGAACACCTACTATGTGCCAGACACCTTAGTATGGGGGATGAATCAAGATAAGAAATTCCAACTGTCCCTCATAGGTTTTTGCATTCTGGTGGGAGAGACACAGAATAAGCGAATAAGCAAGTAAAAAAAAATATATATGGCATGTCAGAAGGAGGTGTGTGACACAGGGAAAAGGAATCAGGAAGAGGGCTGGGGACCCAGGGTAGGCAGGTTGCAGTTTTAAATAGAACAGTCAGGGAATCCTCACTGAGAAGATGACATTTGAACAGGATTTGAAGTTGCTGAGGGGATAGTATTGTCCCACTTTAGCCCTGAAACTGTGGACTGAATGTCCCATGTCCCCAGAAAACTGGGGTAAGTTGGTCACCCTAGGAGTGAGTCACATGCTGTGTCAGGAGAAACATTCTGAGCAGAGGGAACAGCAAATGCAAAGGCCCTGAGGTTGGAACTCGGGGAGTGTTTGAAGATACAGCACTGAGGACAGGGTGGAGGCCATTTTTGAGGGAGTGGAGGTTAGAAAGAGCTGGTGGGGTGAACTGGAGAGAGAGAGCTAATTTAGCTTCCCATTCTGAGTATCCCTTGGGTGAGCCAGCTTGTGCCCATTAATCTTTCGTGGCAGGAACAGTCCTTGCCCAAGGCAAGCAAGGGGAGGGATAGAATTTCAGTTTATTCAAGGTCATGTGTAATGGAAGAACAGAGAGACCGACTGGGAGGGAGAGAGAAGGAAAGGGAGAGAGAGAGAGTTGAGAGTTAGTTTAGGGACCTCCGGATAGCCAGGGGTTGCCAATTCTGTTGGCAGAATAGGGAGTACATTTCATGAAGTCTTCCCATGTTACATTCTGACCACAGAGCTTTCCCTAAAACTCAGGGAAACCATCTTCCCCTCAACGGATAAAAGAGATTCCTCCCATTTTTGTAAAATATGCAGCCATCTTGGTGTCTCTTGCATTTTCCTATCTTGTTATGGACAGGAGTTTTTTGTTTGTTTCTTTGTTTGTTTGTTTGCGGTACGAGGGCCTCTCACTGTTGTGGTCTCTCCCGTTGCGGAGCACAGGCTCCAGACGCGCAGGCTCAGC
>NW_006775597.1:0-300 GCF_000442215.2 Lipotes vexillifer
TTTAATTTATTTAATTTATTTATTTTTGGCCGTGTTGGGTCTCCGTTGCTGCATGCTGGCTTTCTCTAGTTGTGGTGAGCAGGGGCTACCCTTGGTTTCAGTGTGTGGACTTCTCACTGCGGTGGCTTCTCTTGTGGAGCACGGGCTCTAGGTGCACAGGCTTCAGTGGTTGTGGCATGTGGGCTCTGTAGTTGTGGCTCGCGGCCTCTAGAGCACAGGCTCAGTAGTTGTGGTGAAGGGCTTCGTTGCTCCGTGGCATGTGGGATCTTCATGCACCAGGGCTCGAACCCGTGTCCCCTG
>NW_006775599.1:0-321 GCF_000442215.2 Lipotes vexillifer
CCCGCGTACCAGAAAAAAAAAAAAAAAGCACACACACACAATGAATTAGGAGCTCTTACAAATCAATTTTTTTAATTGAGGCATGATTGACATGTAACATTATATTAGTGGCAGTATTTGTACATATTGCAAAATGATCACCACAATAAGCCTAGTTGGTGTCCATCGCCATACATAAATACAAACTTTTTTCTTGTGATGAGAACTTTTAAGATCTATTCTTTCAACAACTTTCAAATATACAGCACAGTATTATTATTATTATTATTATTTTTTTTTTTGCAGTACGCGGGCCTCTCACTGTTGTGGCCTCTCCCGTTG
>NW_006775600.1:0-211 GCF_000442215.2 Lipotes vexillifer
TTCTGCCGCCGCAGGCCCGCCCCGCACTCCGTGCCCCTCCCTCCCCCCGCCTGAGTGCGCCAGGGCCCCCGAGTCAGCGGCTCCTTTAACCCAGTCCTGTCTGAGCAAACAACAGACGCCCTCCAGCGACCTACACGCAGAGGCAGGTTCAAATCGAAAGCTGAGCCCCTGTGAGCTGTGAGAACAAAGAAGAGAAAGGGAAATCTCTCCC
>NW_006775601.1:0-255 GCF_000442215.2 Lipotes vexillifer
AAGTTTGTTTTCTATATCCATGACTCTATTTCTGTTGTGTAAATTAGTTCATTTGTACCTTTTTTTTTCTTTCTTAGAGTCCTCATAAAAGCAATATCAAATGATATCTGTCTTTCTGTGTCTGACTTGCTTCACTCAGTATAACCATCTCTAGGTCCATCTATGTTGCTACAAAACCCTTAATTGTTAAGTATAACTCTCAATTTTTTCCAGTATCATCAGCAATTCTTTCTGGCAGACATGTGATAACACTTT
>NW_006775602.1:0-731 GCF_000442215.2 Lipotes vexillifer
TATGCTGAGGCTCTGTGGACGAGGCTGGAAATGGAAACTGAACTTGGAGGGAAACACATGTTGCGTCTCTTTGTATAAGTGGTTGTCACGCTCCACCCCAAACCAGCCATTTTAATAGGGACATCACAGAAACTATAGTGTGCAAATCTCTCATCCACTCCCAGGGTAGAGAGGACATTGGATATCATCTAGTCCCATCCCTCGACCTTTGCAGGAATTCCCTCTGCAGATTTTGATGATGACTCACAGCCTTCACTCCCCACTTCACTAACTTACAAGGCAGCCAGTTCCATATGTGGAGACTTCTGGTTGCTGGAAAATCCCCTTTAGCCCAGTGCCTTGTATGTGGTTGCAGTTTATTAAATTAGATAAACACAGACAACATTTAAAATCAGGACAGTAGGAATTATTTTAAAGTAATGTTGTATTGTTTTTTGATAAAAGATTGTGGGGAAAATGTCTTAAACTATATTGAAGTCGTTATTGAACGGTTACCAAATAGTTTATGAAGTAAATTTCTTCTTTTAGAGGCCTTTGAGCTGATAAATGCAGAGGAATAATAGAATTGGAATATTGCTGTTTTGCAACCTCTAATGAAATGATAGATGAAAGCAAATGGTTTTCAATGACTGCTAAATGATTAGGTGAAACACTGATGGAAAGTTTACAATGAATGGACCAGGCTATGATACCCCAATGATTCTTTTTTTTTTTTTTTTTTTTTTTTTTTT
>NW_006775603.1:0-45626 GCF_000442215.2 Lipotes vexillifer
GTGCTCATGGAACATTCTCCAGGAGAGATCATATCTTGGGTCACAAGTCAAGCCTTGGTAAATGTAAGAAAATTGAGATAATATCAAGTATCTTTTCTGACCACAATGCTATGAGACTAGATGTCAATTACAGGGAAAAATCTGTAAAAAATATAAACACATGGGGGCTAGACAATATACTCCTTAATAACCAAGAGATCACTGAAGAAATTAAAGAGGAAATCAAAAAATACCTAGAAACAAATAACAATGAAAACACAATGACCCTAAACCTATGGGATGCAGCAAGAGCAGTTCTAACAGGGAAGTTTATAGCAATACAATCCTACCTCAAGCAACAAGAAACATCTCAAACAAAACCTAACCTTACAACTAAAGCAACTGGAGAAAGAAGAACCAAAAAACCCCAAAGTTAGCAAAAGGAAATAAATCATAAAGATCAGATCAGAAATAAAAGAAAAAGAAATGAAGGAAACAATAGCAAAGCTCAATAAAACTAAAAGCTGTTTCTTTGAGAAGATTAACAGTGATAAACCTTTAGCCAGCTCATCAAGAAAAAAGGGGAGAAGACTCAAATCAATAGAATTAGAAATGAAAAAGGAGGAGTAACAGCTGACACTGCAGAAATACAAAGGATCATGAGAGATTACTGCAAGCAACTCTATGCCAATAAAATGGACAACCTGAAAGAAATGGACAAATCCTTAGAAAAGCACAACCTTCCGAGACGGAACCAAGAAGAAATAAAAAATATAAACAGACCAATCACAAGCACTGAAATTGAGACTGTGATTAAAAATCTCCCAACAAACAAGAGCCCAGGACCAGATGGCTTCACAGGCAAATTCTATCTAACATTTAGAGAAGAGCTAACACCTATCCTTCTCAAACTCTTCCAAAATATAGGAGAGGGAGGAACACTGCCAAACTCATTCTACGAGGCCACCATCACCCTGATACCAAAACCAGACAAAGATGTCAAAGAAAGAAAACTAAAGGCCAATATCACTGATGAACACAGATGCAAAATCCTCAACAAACTACTAGCAAACTGAATCCAACCGCACATTAAAAGGATCATACGGGCTTCCCTGGTGGCGCAGTGGTTGAGAGTCTGCCTGCTGATGCAGGGGACACGGGTTCGTGCCCCGGTCTGGGAGGATCCCATGTGCTGCGTGAGCCATGGCCGCTGGGCCTGCGTGTCCGGAGCCTGTGCTCCGCGATGGGAGAGGCCACAGCAGTGAGAGGCCCGCGTACCGCAAAAAAAAAAAAAAAAAAAAAAAAAAAAAGGATCATACACCATGATCAACTGGGGTTTATCCCAGGACTGCAAGGATTCTTCAAACTATGCAAATCAATCAATGTGATCAACCGTATTAACAAACTGAAGGATAAAATCCATATGAAAATCTCAATAGATGCAGAAAAAGCTTTCGACAAAATACAGCACCCATTTATGATAAAGACTCTCCAGAAAGTAGGCATAGAGGGAACTTACCTCAACATAATAAAGGCCATATGTGACAAACCCACAGCCACCTTCGTTCTCAATGGTGAAAAAAACTGAATGCATTTCCACTAAGGTGAGGAACAAGGCAAAGTTGCCCACTCTCACCACTACTATTCAACATAGTTTAGGAAGTTTTAGCTACAGAAATCAGAGAAGAAAATGATATAAACGGAATCCAAGTTGGAAAAGAAGAAGTAAAGCTGTCACTGTTTGCAGATGACATGATACTATACACAGAGAATCCTAAAGATGCTACCAAAAAACTACTAGAGCTAATCAATGAATTTGGTAAAGTAGCAGGATACAACATTAATGCACAGAAATCTCTTGCATTCCTATACACTAATGATGAAGAATCTGAAAGAGAAATTAAGGGAACACTCCCATTTACCAGTGCAACATAAAGAATAAAATACCTAGGAATAAACTTACCTAAGGAGACAAAAGACCTGTATGTAGAAAACTATAAGACACTGATGAAAGAAATTAAAGATAATACAAATAGATGGAGAGATATACCATGTTCTTGGACTGGAAGAATCAATATTGTGAAAATGACTATACGACTCAAAGCAATCTACAGATTCAATGCAATCCCTATCAAACTACCAATGGCATTTTCCTCAGAACTAGAAAAAAATTTTTCACAGTTTGCATGGAAACACAAAAGAGCCCAAATAGCCAAAGTAACCTTGAGAAAGAGAAAAGGAACCGGAGGAATCAGGCTCCCAGACTTCAGACTATACTGCAAAGCTACAGTAATCAAGACAGTAGGGTGGGGCACAAAAACAGAAATATAGATCAATGCAACAGGAGAGAAAGCCCAGAGATAAACCCACGCACATACGGTCACCTTATTTTTGATAAAGGAGGCAAAAATATACAATGGAGAAAAGACAGCATCTTCAATAAGTGGTGCTGGGAAAACTGGACAGCTACATGTAAAAGAATGAAATTAGAACACTCCCTAACACCATACAGAAAAAAAACCTCAAAATGGATTAAAGACCTAAATGTAAGGCTAGACACTATCAAACTCTTAGAGGAAAACATAGGCAGAACACTGTGACATATGTCACAGCAAGATCCTTTTTGACCCACCCCCTATAGTAATGGAAATAAAAACAAAAATAAACAAATGGGACCTAATGAAACTTAAAAGCTTTTGCACAGCAAGGGAAAACATAAACAAGACAAAAAGACGACCCTCAGAACGGGAGAGAATATTTTCAAATGAAGAAACTGACAAAGGATTAATCTCTAAAATTCACAAGCAGATCATGCAGCTCAGTATCAAAAAAACAAACAACCCAATCCAAAAATGGGAAGAAGACTAAATAGACATTTCTGCAAAGAAGATATACAGATTGCCAACAAACACACGAAAGGATGCTCAACATCACTAATCATTAGAGAAATGCAAATCAAAACTACAAGGAGGTATCGCCTCACACCAGTCAGAATGGCCGTCATCAAAAAAAAAATAATAATAATAATAATAATAACAAAGCTCCTAATGCTGCTTGGAATTGAGGTGAGGCAATGGAAACAAAATTTTCCAGAATCGTTTTTGTACCTGCAGCCCTTCCACCCACCCCACTGGCAATGCTTCCCTTCTTAAGAACTAAGATGTTGGTGTTTACAGGTATTCAATTTATATTATGTATCTCAGCTTCCATTTTTTCCTTCTCATATTGCAGATTTTATAAACAATACCATTTACTATTAATTCAATTGATGAGTTAATCTTTTCTACTTAAAAGCACTAATAGAACATAAAACTTCCCAAATGAAAGTTCTATAGAGTCTACTATATCAACAATTACCCAACCATGTCTATATAATAATCAATATTTTAAATAAATTAGAAAATTTTACATCAATTATTTAGAGGTTTTAAAATATCCAGATGATCGATTGGTAACTGAGTTACCAATCATTTAGTTGGATAACTAATTTTTAAAAAATTAATAATGGATTACTCGATATGTTTCAATCTATTTTAGATACATGGTTTCAACCAAAATAGTGAAAAAGTAACAACTGACTGTTATTAAGGATAGTTATTATTAAACCTACAATGATAAGTATCAGATAGAAATTGATATCCTTAAAATGAAGATTGGGATATTGTTACTGTCATTTCCAAGAGTTTTCAAAAAATTTGCCGTGTTATATTAAAGCAAAATATCTCCTTAAGTATCTTATAGAAAATCTGTCAGTAGTCTAGAGGCGAGGAGAAAACTGAGGTATAGGCAAAGGCAGATGGGGTTTTTCCAAGCCACTACCAGAATTAACAGAGATTAAGTGTTGGTGTCTCAAAGATATTGTTTGTCTGAAAGGCTCACAATCAGAAAGGATGTAACAGATTCTGGGTGAAGAGGAGTGCCCCAATTCAAAATCTCACTGACATTTTCCATGACTCCCATTTTTATACAAGGATGCGGCTGATGTTAAAACAGTATATTAATGGCAATGGGTTAATAACTCTCTTCAGCTGTTGTTAAATCGTTAGACCCAGAAGCAGCTAGGGTATCTACGGCATTTCAGATAACCTGCTTTAGACAGAAGAGCTAAAACATGACAAGACATACAGAGGGAAGCGGGGCTCACGCACAGAGGTGGAAGACCTCTGCCCATTCCTCTGCTGTGCTGGAAAGTGGCAGGGACCATGGGCTGAGAGCCAGAGCAACGGTGCCCCTGAGCTGCTGCCGCCATTTATTACACTTGTCACCTGGGCACTGAACCTCTCTGGAAACTTTCTCATTTTCAAAATCTGAGTTTTGTCCTGAATGGTACCTTGGATCTCTTCCATTTCTGTAATTCTACTTTTCCCAAGAAGTACACTGATGAGGTGAGGCGAGTGTAGACTCCCGTTGGCTTTAGAACACCAGTGACTGGACAGAAGAGCAGGTATGCATATGAGTTCTACCAACATTAACAAAACATGGGGGATTTTGTAGAAACTCAACTTTACCACCAATTCTCATTTTAAAGCAGGAGGGGAGAAATCTCATTTTTCATTTAAAGGGTTAATTTCAGGGCCTTACCTACAGAAACTTCTCATTGAGCAGGAACTATCACTCCTGGTCCTGGGCTTGGTTATAAACTTTATACCCACCGAAAGTGATTAGGATCAGAATGTTAGCAACTTGAATGCCTCATGTCACTTTTAGTCATTTTTCATCATTTCCTCCCCGGCTCCTTCGGGTCCTGTGACATAACAACACATCTCCAACCTCAGAGCTTCTACTCATGATGTATGATTTCTCCTGGAAAGTCTTTCCTCTCTTTCTTCACTTAGTAAAGTCTATTGATCTTCCAGGGTTCAACTAAGCTGTGGCCTCCACCTCCATCAAAATTAACTGCCTCTTCCTTATTCTCACGAAATTCATTTCATCTTCTATCATAGCATTTATAAGTGTCTGTTTTGTATCATAATTTGCTATGAAGGTATTTCTCTCCATTACACTGTAAGTATCTTAAGGGCAGGCAGTCTGTCCAAATCATCTTGAATTTCCAACAGAGGCTACTACTACACACGGCTAAGAACTAAAAAATCTGCATACTCCAAGAAGCAGAATTGGTCTTTACAGTTCACTTTTTTTTTTTTTTTTTTTTTTTTTTTGCGGTACGTGTGCCTCTCCCTGTTGTGGCCTCTCCTGTTGCGGACCACAGGCTCCGGACGGGCAGGCTCAGCAGCCATGGCTCACGGGCCCAGCCGCTCCACGGCATGTGGGATCCTCCCGGACCGGGGCATGAACCCGTGTCCCCTGCAACGGCAGGCGGACTCTCAACCACTGCGCCACCAGGGAAGCCCCACAGTTCACTTTCAATTTAATTAAAAGTTACTTTCCACTTTCAGTTATAAGGTGAATAAGTTCCGGGGATCTAATGGACAGCTTGGTGATTATAGTTAAAAAATACTGTATTATATACTTGGAAGTTGCTGAGAAAGTAGATCTTATCTGTTCTCACCACAAAAAAATGGTAATTATGTGACGTGACGGAGGTGTTAACTAACGCTATGGTGGTAATGATTTTGAAAAATTTAAATATATCAACAAATTGTACACCTTAAATTTACAAATGTTATATGCCAATTATATCTCAATATAGCTGGGAAAAAATTAAGTGTTAATGGCACCAAAAGAAATTAATTTCCTCTTTGTATATAAATGTACCACATATGCTTGTCATGTATAGTATAAAATATAGTGTAAAGAATATACCCAAATGTTGTTACTGTCAGCATCAGAATAAACAGCATTTATGATGCATCTCATCTCCAATGGGAAGAGATACTCCCCAAATCAGCAAGTTATAGGCAAAAGCAGCCATTTTCAATCTAGATAATGCCTGGGTTGGAACAACTGGAATGCTTCCAAATGGGCTAAAGAGACACTGGCAAGGCCTTCAGGGAAATAAATACCAAGAAACATATGGTCTTTACCAAGAGCTCAGCCTGTAATGTTACTGAAAATAAAAGTAAAACTTGAATGCTTCATTACTCCAGTATCAATCCCTTTTCAGGACCCAGTAGGGGTGCATAACATTGGTTATCAAAAGAGTAAGAAAACCTCTCAGAGTCTCACAATCATCCTTATAATAGTTTGAAAGGAACTGTTTCAATATTATGCCCAGCTTCATGGCATCTGACAGCAGTCTAGCTATTAACTGACAAGCGTCTCATGAATCCTAGCTAAAACATGGTGAAAATGTAAAGAAGATGACCATCTTATTCTTGTTTTATTCTGTACTACGTGTAGATACCTGTGCTTTATTCTAAGCCTTTAGCCCACTGAATACTTCAGAAGTTTCTTCAAGTAGCAAACGTGACTAACTCAAATCTTAACTCCTTGTTTCCTCTTCTTTTTTTAAAAATTGTCATAAAGGAACATAACGTAAAATTTACCGTCTTAAGCATTTTTAAGTGTAGAGGTTCAGTATAAGTATCCCACATTGTTGTGAAACAGATCTCCAAAACTTTCACCTTGCAAAACTGAAACTCTATAGCCATTAAACAACTCCCCTCTTCCTGCCCCCCCAGCCCCTAGCAACCAACATTCTACTTTGTTTCTATGAATTTGACTATTTTAAATACCTCATGTAAGTGTAATCATACAAGTATTTATCTTTTTGTGGGCTTATTTCACATGGGCATAATGTCCTTTAAGTTCACTCATGTTGTCACAAACGACAGAACATCCTTCCTTTTTAAGGTTGAATATTCCCTTGTATGTATATGCCACATTTTGTTTATCCATTCATCCACTGAAGGACACTTGGGTTGTTTCTACCTCTTGGCTATTGTGCCTTGCCTCTTTCTACATAGAAGCGTTAAACAGCAACCAAGGGTTTAAACGGCGGGACAAGAAAGAATGGAATAAGAATAATGCACAAATTCTGAAGTCAGCCTTAACGCAACCAAAATGAGCCAATTTGTTTGGAAATGACATAAACACAAAAGTTAAAAAATAAAATGTTAGACTTGCTGAATTTATCTGATCTACCTACAGCTAAGCCAAAGGGGGTCTTAAGAGAAGCCAAAACAAGACAACTGAGCTTGTACAACACATAAAACCTTATGAGGTACTATGTATTTCTGTATACTTCAGCCAAAGCATTTTGCTGATCTTCAGAAAAGGTAAAAACTTTATCAGTAGCAAAAATGAAAACGGATTCACGACCATGAACTAACTTACTCCTCTTATCTGTTTCTTTTGGGCAGTCCAGAGGAACACAGGAGAACGCTAGTGTCCAAGAGGACACTACAATACTTTTTCTAAGCACTAAACTGTCAGCTATCCATCCATCCGTAAATCCAACCATTCATCCATCCACCAAAGTATGGGAAGCTAGGCAAGTCACTGACACTTCTGAGATGGGGAGATGGGATTCCTGCCCTAAAGAAGTTTACAAGTGGAATCCCAGGAGGAGTCAGGGAGAAGCAAATGTCAACAGGCTTAAACAGCTATCCAAGAGGGGCCGCAAAGCAGACGTATGTTCAAAATGCTACGACAGCTGCAAGCATAGCAGTTGTTATTTGTTCTTCCCATCACCACCATTTTCTTCTTTTCTGGCTCTGATTTTCTTGATTCAAATCTCATCAGGATACTGGTCTGCCAGTCAAAATTAAAGAAACTCCAAAGTGCCTCTTTAATACCCCTCACAGATTTGTGACTTTCACAAAGAGTTTCTGAAGACTGGATGCTGCTCAGTCTTTTTCCTTTCAATGCTGGTGGCAGCAGAGCAGCAGGTAAAAGCCCTCTCTTAATTTCAAGGCAAGTTCAGAACACGCACATCTGAATACTGGCAGTTCCCAAGTAGTAAACAACTGTGCTCTAAAAATTCGTGTTGCAAATCAGTCACCTAGAATACAGAACATATTCTCTCATAAGGAAAGGAGAAGGAAGCGTGGCCCGGAGAACAGGGCACCGCGAGCTAGCGGCACCCTGACCCGGCGGCCTTGGGGGCTGCGCACCGGCCCCGCTCTGCTGTCGCTGCGGAAATTCAGACCAGCACGAACGCATAACAACAGAAAGTGGTGCTGGAACTGTGCGCACCAGCAATTTTGCACAGGAAGCTTTGGAGATCTTGTTTACTGTAGTCTGCCTGAAGTTGGGACAGAATTGAACAAACAAGAGGAATCTGGTGCTTTGGAAAGTGTGGAAGCGTCTAGTGAACTCCATTCTCCTGTAACAGAAGTAACTGAAATTAATGAAGCTCTAGCAGAAAATCCAGGACTTGTCAACAAATCTTGTTATGCAGAGGGCTGGCTGATCAAGATGACACAGAGGAACCCTTCAGAACTAGATGAAGGAATGAGTGAAAAACTACTTTGAAACAACTTAATCTAGCATAGTTGTCTTAAGTTAGGGGTGGGCAGATTTTTAAAAAGCAACTTTTGGCAAAAGAAACTACTTGCAACCATGTTTCCTGAAGAAAATACCCCTTAACTTCCTAACACTATGCATCTTTTTCACAGCACCCTATGATTTTTAGGCTAGTCTCCAGTTACAATATTCAGAATTCCTGAAATTATCTGTGGTAAAACTAGTTATAAAAATTATGTAATTCAAGGATAACATTGCCTTATATAATATTGTAATTTGCTTACAGCCATCCCTGGTTTGGGTCAAAATACTCAACGATCCTCCCACTGGAAATAAGTGGCAGTGGAGAAAAGTTTGTTAGTCGTATAGGGTCCGATGAAGACCATTACTACCTTAATTTTGCAATATACTGTGTTTGCCAGTGTTCTTTTTATACAGTGAAGCAACAGCCTTGCAGGAAAATAAACAGTTTAATAATAAAATATTCAACCTATTAAAAAAAGAAAAAGTAAGCATGGTATTTAGGTTCTGACGTCACCCTCCAAAATCAATTTAACACATAAATAAGATTTACATTACTCACAACATCAATAAGAGTAGAAAAGCAACAGTAGCACTGTGTGTCAAAATATATTTTTGTGATTTTTTTCAGGAACCTGAAAAAAGCAACAGAAATAATAATAAGTAGTAGAAGCAGTAGAAAAAGAACTTTTATTGAACACTTACTATGTGTTGGACACTATGCAAAGCACTTTGAATTCACAATCTGATTTAATCCTCACAACAATCCTAGGAGGAGGGTGTTGCTATAACGTCTGTTAGACATAAAGGAATATTAGTCAAAGTGGGAAAAAAAAGACACAGGACACCACATACTATATGATTCTATTTCTACACGATATCAAAAAAAGGACGATTTATAAAGACGGTAGATTAACGGCTGCCTGGAGGTTGGGTTAACTGGAAAGTAGACACGAGGGGTCTTACGGGAGGTGTAAAAACACGTTCCAAAACTAATTTGGTGATGGTTACACCACTCAGAAAAGTTACCAAGCATCACTAAATTGTACACTTGAAATGGGGGAATTTTATGATATGCAAAAATATATCTCAAAGAAGCTATTATAAAAAAAAAAAAGAGAAAAAAAGATGGAGAAACATAGGCTTTAAAGTTTAAGGAATTTACCCAAGGTCCCTACATAAGTTTCCTACTGCTGTAACAAATCACCACAAATTTCGTGGCTTAAAACAACACAAATTTATTATCTTACAGTTCTGGAGCCCAGAAGTCCAAAATGGGTCTCACTGGGCTAAAATCAAGGGGTCAGCAAGGCTGCATTCCCTCCGGGACAGAATCAGCTTCCTCACCCTTCTGGCTTCTAGAAGCCACTTGTATCCCTCAGCTGGGGGCCTCTTCTTGCATTACTCGGACCTCTCCTTCTGTCATGATAGCTCCTTCTCTGACCCTCCTGCCTCCCTCTTCTAAGGGCCTTTGTGATTGCACTGGGCCAACCCAGACAACCCAGCAAATCTTCCCATCGTAAGATCTTTTCCTTAACCATATCTGCAAAGTCCCTTTCCCCATATAAAGTAACATATTCACTGGTTCCAGGACTAGCATATGGACAACTGTGATGGCAAATTCTTCTCTCCACGGCAGTCACTTCTCTAGGCAGGTTTAAAACCAAATCCAAACCCAGGCATCTGAGTCCCTTGCTTGAGCACCATATTCCTACGCGCCACTGTACACAGTAGAAGCTGCCAGGCCCACAGCAAGAAGGCCCCAGGAGAGCTCTGGAAATGTCTTCCCCAAATACCCTAGACACTGAGAAAGAAAGGATTCTGGGGTCTTAAAAACACATCTCACATTCCAGAGTTCTAGGGGCAGTCATCTCAAATTCAAAGCGGTTGGCAATTCATATGCATGGAAATACCTACAGAAGACAAGAGCAATCTCCCACCTCTCTGCAGGACATAAGTGAAAATGCTGCAGGAAATCCTTTAGGAAAATAAACTATCAGTCATTGTCTTTCTGCCTCTCTTGCTTTTTTTTTTTTTTTTTTTTTTAATAAACAACACAATTTTCAACATCCCAAGGCCTATTTGATTTTTGAGTGAGAGAGGCAGTTTAAAAATTTGTATCCTAGTTCTGAGTGGAAGTGTACCTGAAGATGTAAAAAAAAACGGATGATTCAGTTCAACTATAAAACAATAGAGAGAGAAAAACAGAGGGATAAAAGCCAGCCTGCCCAAATGATCAGAAAAAATCCTTTGGTTCTGCTCCCTGAATATCACCTGCTTCAAAGGAAGACAATATACACAAAAGAGCAAAACAGTAAACGATTTCTTTTCTACAACAACAAAGGTATTAAGATGACTAACTTAAGTACTCTCATGGAGAGAGAAGAATGGAGAGAGTAGCAGGTAGGAAGAAACATACAGAGGTGTCCCCAATACATTTAATTTTATTTTCTTTAATAATAACTGCCTTATCATGATTATTAGAACATTTTAAAAGTAGAATACTCATCTTGATACATCTTGATATATTATCACATTCTTTAATCAGTTGCCTGGCCAGACCTATCTCTAATCCTCTACTGCTGATTTTCTGAATTTTTTTTTCAACATGGCTTTCCCAATTCCCTTTTTAACCTACAGCCCAAATGTAGGGTTTCTTTCTAAGTGTAGGCATCGCCTCTTGTAAAACCGCTTCCTGAAAAAATTTACAGGATTATCGTGGAACACATAGGTAACAATTTATATCGTAAACCAGAAGTGTGCAAGTTGTAACACAAGGAACAGTTACTAACTGAAAAACACAAATGCTAGTGAGAAGAAACTTTATGAAGAAACTTGAACAAAACTCTACTTTTTATGGAAATTGATGAACTGCCTCGTTAAGTAGCACAAAAAGTACATCTGTGCTAATTATTAAAACTTCTTTAAGGAGGCCCCCCTCTTCCAGTTGTATTCCAAAGTTCACTTTAAGTCAGTTTTAGAATTCAGAATACGCTTTCTGATAAACACAGTGATCAACTGGTGATTTAACTCCAAATTAGCCTAGAGCAACTGATATAACCCAAAGAAGTTTTGAAACAGAAAAACCGAAAAACAGAAAATAATATAGTTGGAATGAACACTTTGAAACAAAACACCCGTTTTAAAAATAAAAGAGCAGTACGTTATGTTTTACCTGAAACTCATTCATTCATTTAACATGTAATGTCAATACCTACATCCGCCAAGAATGGGGAAACATCAAAACAAATTATTGGGCTTCCCTGGTGGCGCAGTGGTTAGGTATCTGCCTGCCAGTGCAGGGGACACGGGTTCAAGCCCTGGTCCAGGAAGATCCCACAGGCAGAGGAGCAACTAAGCCCACGAGCCACAGCTACTGAAGCCCGTGCGCTCAGAGCCCGTGCTCCGCAACAAGAGAAGCCACTGCAATGAGAAGCCCATGCACTGCAACGAAGAGTAGTAGCCCCTGCTCGCAGCAACTAGAGAAAGCGCGCACGCATCAACGAAGACCCAACGCAGCCCAAAAAAAAAAAAAAAAAAAATTCAGCATTTGCACAGTTTTCCAGAGGGGAAAGAAAGGAGGTGGGAAAAACACTGGGAATCAGAGTTTCCAAGATCGGGAGTTTAAATGCAAACTGCGTAAGGAGTGGGCTGCTGGGGGAGGCTCCAGGGTGGCGGGAACAAGGGGTTACTGGGCTGTATCACCAAGGAGTCGTTGCTATTTGAGTGTGTGTGTACATAAATACATATGTCTATATACGTGTCAATCATGAAAGAGTCATCTAAAAACTATGTAGATTTTAATTTTATGACATAACTAGAAGTCACTGGAATATTTATGGGATATACACCATTCACTCATAGCAAGCAGCCTTTCTGGACCTTTCTGGCCACTGAAGTGTGAGTGGATAACACTCTCAAATTGAAAACCACCTAAATATTCATCAAAAGAGAATACAGCCAATTATAAAGCATAAAGGAATACTACAATAACTGTTACAACTGGTGTATAGATTAATGTTTGCTGACATGGAAAGATGTTCATGGCATCTTTATCATCTAGATGATACAGTTAGTAACAGAATAGCAAGCATGAATAGTTCTTTTATGTAAAATGCCTTTAAATTTCTGTGTAGAGATTTCTAAAAGGATGTTCAGAAAAATGTGAAGAGCAATGGGTCACTGGGTAACTTTTGCTTTTTCTTTTTGCCCTTTCGGGTAGTATTTTAGTTACCTAACAAGGAGAGAGTAACATTTTAATGGAATAATGTTACTTAAAAACATTTTAGAGTGATGAGAGTATATGCTTCTGGGAAGCTTAGCAATCTGATAACAGCATCATTTCCTCACCCAGACCAAACAAACAACATTTAATAAGCTGGTCTTATTCTATAGCAACACGCTGGCCACCCAGAGAGAGATTACTAATACTCTTAACAGTTTCATTTGAAACCTTTTTCTTAGAGATGAGAGAATAATTTCACCTCAGTGTTAACACCTAGAAAAACAATTTTCATTAGTAAAAAGCCATTACTAAACATCAAACTATATACTTTACATAAATAATTTCTATGAAAAAGTAAACAACATACTATGTGAAAGATAAGAAAGTCTCTTCTACCTGTGAGTAACAAGCGGAATTCCTTCAGGTGACTCTTTGGGAATGTATTTAACCAGTGTACTCTTAAGTCAACTAAATTAAAATCAGTCCCCTGAAAATTCATTATATACCAAAGTTTCATTACACAGTATGTTTAACCTTAAAAAATATATGTCTTTACTGAATACGTAATGTTGATGGGTGAGTGTATCCTTTCTACCTCCATAGGGTGACAGCAAATTTCCCTAGAATAATAAGACGATGACCAGGGTTTCTTTTCAAAAGTTTTCTTTTAAAGAAACATAATTATATCTCAGAGCTCCTTGTTTATCTGTTTGAGGGACCAAACAGTCTTGTTAGTTGGTGCTAAAATGCATAGATAAGATGGTAGGATACTTATCGTCTGAAACACATCGTACCGACACGAAGGGTATTTCAAGCATGCAGACACCCACATTGACTTAATAGGGACACGCAGTAGATGAGTCATATGATGGCGAGCCAATGAATAAATGAGTGTTGAGTTTAAACTGTTTGGTGTACAGTACAATCCTCAGGCAGGTCCCATTGAACAGTAGCACCAATGAAGAAGAGAAGCTGTAAACAACTTCCCCTTCACCAGAAAACTCAATAGGTTTGACTTCCATTCAACACAAACAAAAACTTCCTGAACAGTCAACAAGAAATGAAAGTAGCTGCAATCTGCCTACCTAGTTAGGCAACAGGATGCAGTGAGGGACTGGACTTGCATATGTTTCAGCTGACTGAGAACAACCAGAACCGTTAATTGAATGAATATGTAAACAGTCAGCTCAGTTCGATCCAACAAATATTTACTAAGCACTTACTGTTTTCTTTGTTAGTGGGAAGTGCTTCAGACAATGCCAAGATAAAAGGCAAGACAGTCCCTGCCCTAAAGGAGCTTATGTAACAGGGTGAAGGGGAAGAAAATTATGTATCATAATTAATAGACTATTTCCATAGGAAAGGTACAAACTGGCATAATTACCAGAGTATTTTCATAAGATATGTACAGACTGGTACAAGCTGGCACAAGGTACGAACAAGAGTTAAGCATTATGTATTTTGGGGAGTGATTTGCCTGTCTAGGAGCTAAAAAGTATGATCATTAGGAAAGGTCTTCTAGGGGAAGTGGCATTTGATATAGGACTTAAGTCTGGATAACATCGTTAGTACAACTACATTCTTCCAGAACCTCTTTTACAGAGAGCACCAGCTAGTAAGCATAGTGAGTCACAAAACTAACATGCACTCTGCTTTAAGTGGTTTCCAAACTGGACTGCTATTTATTAAATTCAAATTAAATAGACTATTAGTACAGTTTAGATCAATTCTGGGTAATTGCTTTTCCTCAAATAATTAAACATTAAACTCGTGTGGGTTCCATCCCTCCCTTCCTTTACCTAGATTATTAGAAACAGAATTCATCCTTCATATTCATTCATTCAACAAATACACACTGGGGGTCTATTATGTGCTGGGCATTGTGTGCTAGGCATTGGCACCAAACAAGACAAAAGTCTGGCCTTTTTCCTGCAACAGTCACAGAATTACAGCATCAGGGGGACCATCAGTGATCCTTCTGCCTAGAGGTTGGGCTATATCTTCATATGCCCAACAAAAAAGCTCTTTATTTTTCCATCTAATTTATTACCTGCTTTATTACTAATTATAGGATGTAGGTTCAACGAAAGTTGAATCGCAGACATTCAGTTACAATATTCATTATTTTTAGTCCATCCTGATTTCTGGTATTCTATGTTAAAAGGAATCACATTAGTCCTTCCAAAGCACTACAAAGAAAAAAAAATTGCTTATAAAGTTAATCAGAAATGTTATATTGAATTAAGCATCATGGGCCTATCTCTAACACATGCAAAACAAAACACTGCAGTTACTAAAGTAGAATCTAAACTTTTAACCTACTAGAAAATCATTATCCTTTCTCTTCAGTACTCTCTAACTCAGTACCTTGTTTTTCACTCTAGGGCCCTTGTTGTGTTTTGTAATTACAGGGTAGAAGTCAAGAATTCAAACTCTGAGCCCTGTACCCAGGTTTAAATCTTGGCTCTCTATATTACTAGCTGCATGACACTGTGTAAGTTACTTAACCTACATGTGTCTCTTTCCCCATTTGTAAATTTGGGATAACACTACCCAATTTATGGGGTTGTTGTTAGGATTAGATGAATATATGTAATTTGGTTAGAACAGTGCCTGACACCTAAGAAACACTGTTACCTGTGACTATGATTGTAATTATTATTTATTTGCATAGTGTTTTTGTCTGTTTCCTTCCACAAAAACATGAGCTCACTGAGGGTAGGCAGCACGTCTCTCCGGTTCATCCACTATATATCTGATGCACAGTACATGCCTATGACAGAGGATGTGCTCAATAAAAGTCAGTGAATGAATAATCTCATTCCCTTCCAAAATCTACTTAAGTGATTTGTTTTTTTATAGGCACTTCCTCCAATATCACCAGTATTTCCTATGTAGCCATCTCCAGTTTAGACAGACTGTACCAAATTCCCTTATTAGAGCTTTTATCAGTAAGTTCTATGTTAGCATTTTAACTATTCTAGAGGGTTAGCTACGAATACTGTCAAGTCTTCACATTTATCTTAATTTATAGCATGAGCCCTCTGTGAGATGACGTCTAAGTGGCGTGCCTTACCTCTGCTCATTATAGAAATGAGAGACATTTCCATCTGACTTGTAACGTGGGAAAGAACAATGGAAAGAAAAATCAGTGGGACAAGCGTTGGGCCGACATAACTTCAGGAAGAGCAAACCAAACTCCAACCAACAGTCAGTTAGTCCCACTATGGGCAGGAGGTGGGTAAGGGGGGTGGAGGGAAGGAAGATTCTTTTGGAGACTGTAAATCAGTTGATACTCAGTTGTTACCAAGAGTTTTATGCTGCCACATGGAGGGGATTGGCTGAGTGACAGAGTCCATGTCGGTGTAGGTGTTTGCTCTCCACAATTAAGTCCACTGCATACTTACTTTTCCTGTTTATTCCTTTCAGAGGAGGTGCCATTATGCCTGTGCTATTGACTAAAGGTTTGTTGACTCAAGGTGGGAGGCTGTCTGGGTCCAATGGCCAAGAAGGGCTGATAGTGAGAATTACCTGCAGCATCTGATACAACACACATACAGGACACACCTTTCTAAAGTTTCAACTTCACACCACTTCTAAACAATCGGGAAGTGGGGGGCAGACAACCAGTGTGCCCAACATAGCAAGTATAAAAATACTAGGGTCAGAAGCAATGTAAATTTGATTCTTTGAAAAAGCTTTCAAATTTTCTCTTGGCCCTGACCTAGAATCAAGCTGTGATGAAGTGAGGATACAGCAATTACTTATTCCACAATGAAACATTTTGTTTTGAGTTTATTCATTCACTTGGCAGTTGTTCTCAGTCTTTTGTTTTCTGCCTGATGTGCATGAGAGGATATACACTGTTCTTTTCTTAACAGCAGGTGAATCACTGACTTAATTTCCAAAGGTATTTTGGAGGTTTTAATCCTGTCCCCACCTTTTCCCATTTTTTTTCATATTTCTTACTTCATGTTCCTGCCCTTTTCACCTTATCCAGAATAATGGGTATTTAAATTCCAGGATATCAGAGCTAAATAATTGCCTTAACTTTTTTCAAAGAATCAAGTGGCATTTATTTCACCTCTGCATCTTCAAATTACTATACTTATTCAACAGAATTCTGTATAACACGTTTAGGGGCTTTGGGGTTACATAAAGAAGTACAACCAGCCTCCTCCATCAAAGGAGCATATATTTTAACTAAGGAGACATGAAATATTTGTGAGGAAATTAACTAACAGTGTCATCAATATAAAAGATGTTCTGGGGCTTCCCTGGTGGCGCAGTGGTTGAGAGTCTGCCTGCCAATGCGGGGGACACGGGTTCGAGCCCTGGTCTGGGAGGATCCCACATGCCGCAGAGCGACCGGGCCCGTGAGCCACAACTACTGAGCCAGCGCATCTGGAGCCTGTGCTCCTCAAGAAGAGAGGCCGCGATAGTGAGAGCCCTGCGCACCGCGATGAAGAGTGGCCCCCGCTCGCCGCAACTAGAGAAAGCCCTCGCACAGAAACGAAGACCCAACACAGCCAAAAATAAATAAATACAAAGATGTTCCAAGGAGGTCATAAAATTGAATGCTACAAGTTACTAGTGACACTGGTCGCATTTAAAGACACATCATTTCCACATTAGTTCACTAGATTTTATCCTTACGACAAGTCTCTGTTATAATTTTCATAATTTCTATGTTCAATGTAGGAAACTGGATTAGAAAAGGTGCATGCCTTATCCAGACGGCATAGTTTTTAAGCGGCAAAGATGGGTCTCTACCCCAGGCTTAACTTCAGGCTCTAGATTGCTTTCTAACACAGGATGGAGAGCTTGTGGGTAGCAGTGGCTAGGAGTGGCCAGATGAGGCTTCCTGGAGGAGGCTGGGAAACAACCTGGCTCCCTGATAAGCCCACAGGATGGTTCAGGTAGAAGGTAGGGATGGGAAAATAAGGGTGATCCTGACTGGAAGAAAGGTGTGAACAATACACGTAGGTGGGAACATAATGGGGCAGTGTACATTGTGCTGAGGGTTCAGGCAGAGCAGAGGGACACAGCAGCAGAAGCCAGGCCTGACTGGGGAAAGCCTTATCCGCCAGAGTTGAATTATCCCTAGGCAATATCAGGCTTTGAGCAAAGGAGTGACAAGAAAACAAGTGCATTCTTAGGCGCATTAATCTTGGTGTTGGAGAACACATAAATCATTGGAATATAGCAGAAGGAGAACTGCATGTGGAATCAAAAACCCTGGGCCAGATCTCTGTTCAACCACTTACTAGTTTTATGATTTGAACAAGTCATAGCGCCTCACTGCCCCCAGCTTCCTCATCAGAAGAGAGCATATAGTTTTTTATGAGAATAAAGTAGCAGACATAAAAGCACTTTTAAAATTAGAATGTGCTACACAAGTGCAATGCACTATTTCACATGCAATAAGGAACAGAGAGGGAAGAGTCTTAAGGCAGAGACTTCAGTTGGTAAGTTACTGTACTGTTTGGAAAAGATGATAAGAGTCTGAAGTAGGGTGATGGTAGGAAAAACTTTAAAGGAGACTCAGGATTGGAAGAATATTATAAAGCAATAGTAATAGAACTAGACACTGATTTTTATCATGAGGATTGCTGAGGAAGGAGGAGGTATACAGTGCCTGAACGGAGGATGGCAGGAACGGGAGTCGATGCAAGGCTGGGAGGCAGGGGGAGGGGGCAAGTTAGATTTCTGGACAAGTAAAAACGACCACCAGGCACACCGAGCAATGGAACGGGGGGCAGGAGGTGGCAGGGCTAGTGGTCGAGATTTAGGCCTGGACCTTGTCCACTATTCTGGGTCACTCTGTCCCTCAGGTGTCGCCTCCACATGATTTCAAGTGCTCAAAACACTTGGGCGCTCTGGGCACTCTGCCTCCACCACCACCCCCCTAGGCCACATCACCATCTCCCCTCCCCAGGACCACCCTGATGGCCGGTCTACAGTCCTCCACACTTCTCCCACAGTGCAGCCCACTGCCATCTTCTAAACATGTGCATCAGACCACGTCACTCCCTGGCTTAAATCCTCCCAGCTACTTTCTGCTTTCCACTGTGCGGAGAAATCCGTCTAAGCTCTTCACTCTAATTAAGGGAATTCTACACAATCCAGCCCAGCCTCCCTTCACATCATCATCTCCTACCATGTTCCAGAAACACAGATCTATTCTCTATTTTTCAAACATGCCAAGCTTATCCTCATCTCTGAGCCTTTGCACTAGGTGTTTACCTGGGGGGAAAAAAAGTAACACTTACTGAGTCCTTGCTAGGTATATGCATTTTACACGTCTTAACTCACTTAAGCCTCCTATCTCTATATAAGGTAAATACTAAGTCCATTTTATAGAGTTGCCACATGATCCAGCAATTCCACTCCTGGGCATATGTCCAGACAAAATTATAATTTGAAAAGATACATGCATCCCAATGTTCACAGCAGCACTATTTACAATAGCTAAGACATGGAAACAACCTAAATGTCCATTGACAGATGAATGAATAAAGAAGATATGGTACATATATTCAATAAGTGGTGCTGGGAAAACTGGACAGCTACATGTAAAAGAATGAAATTAGAACACTCCCTAACACCATACACAAAAATAAACTCAAAATGGATCAACGACCTAAATGTAAGGTCAGACACCGCAAAACTCTTGGAGGAAAACATAGGCAGAACACTCTTTGACATAAATCACAGCAAGATCCTTTTTGACCCACCTCCTAGAGAAATAGAAATAAAAACAAAAATAAACAAATGGGACCTACCTAATTAAAAGTTTCTGCACAGCAAAGGAAACCATAAACAAAATGAAAAGACAACCTACAGAATGGAAAAAAATATTTGCAAACAAAGCGACCATCAAGGAATGAATCCCCAAAATATACAAACAGCTCATGCAGCCCTATGTCAAAAAAACCAAACAAACCAAACAACCCAATCAAAAAATGGGCAGAAGACCTAAATAGACATTTCTCCAAAGAAGACATACAGATGGCCAAGAGGCACATGAAAAGATGTTCATCATCGCTAATTATTAGAGAAATGCAAATGAGGTATCACCTCACACCAGTCAGATTGGCCATCATCAAAAAAATCTACTATCAATAAATGCTGGAGAGGGTGTGGAGAAAAGGGAACCCTCCTGCACTGCTGGTGGGAATGTAAATTGGTACAGCCACTGTGGAGAACAGTACGGAGGTTCCTTAAAAAACTAAAAATAGAGCTAACATATGATCCAGCAATCCCACTCCTGGGCATATATCTGGAATAAACCATAATCCAAATAGATACACACACCCCAATGTTCACTGCAGCACTATTCACAATAGCCAAGACATGGAAGCAGGCTAAATGTCCATCGAGAGAGGAATGGATAAAGGAGATGTGGTACATATATATAATGGCATATCTATCACTCAGTCATAAAAAAGAATGAAATAATGCCATTTGCAGCAACATGGATGGACCTAGAGATTATCATACTAAGTGAAGTAAGTCAGACAGAGAAAGACAAATATCATATGATATCATTAATGTGTGGAATCTAATTTTAAAAAATGATGACACAAATGAACTTACTTATACAACAGAAACAGACTTACAGATATGGAAAACAAACTTACGGTTACCAAAGGGGAAACGTGGGGGCGAGGGGACGGGATAAATCAGGAGCTTGGGATGAATATACACACACTACCATATATAAGATAGATAACCAACAAGGACATACTGTACAGCAGAGGAAATTCTACTCAATATTCTCTGATAATCTATATGAGAAAAAAATCTAAAAAGGAATGAATATATGTATATGTATAACCGAATCACTTTGCTGTACACCTGAAACTAACACAACATTGTAAATCAACTATAGTCCAATAAAATTAAAAAAAGGAAAAAGAAGGAAAAAAAAAGAAAGGCTAGGTTTTTTCCACTGATGTGAACTTCCAGGTCTTTGCACAATGACTGTAAAGAGCTCTAAAAAATCCAACCATATTGGATTGTTTAATGCATTGATACTGTCTCCATCTGTGTACATACATGATTACATCTATTATAAAGTTAAAGAAAATTATTCAGAAAAAAAAGAAGATACGGTACATATATACAATGGAATATTAGCCATAAAAAGGAATGAAATCATGCCATTTGCAGCAACATGGATGGACCTAGAGATTATCATGTTAAGTGAAGTAAGTCAGAAAGACAAATATCATATATCACATATACAGAACATAAAATACAACACAAACGAACATATTCTAAGAAACAGAAACAGACTCACGGACACAGAAAACAGACTTGTGGTTGGCAAGGGGGAAAGGGGGTGGGGAGGGATGGACTGGGAGTCTGGGATTAGCAGATGCAAACTATTATATACAGGATGGATAAACAACAAGGTCTTACTGTGTAGCACAGAGAACTATATTCAATATCCTGCAATAAACCATAATGGAAATGAACATGAAAAAGAATGTGTGTGTGTGTATATAAATCACTTTGCTGTACAGCAGAAATTAACACTGTAAATCAACTATACTTCAATAAAATTAAAAAGAATATATATATATATATATATATATATATATATATAAAACCACAAATAAAGCCCATTTTACAGATGGGGAAACAGACTCAGAAAAGTTAAGGAAACTGTCCTAGGGCCCTACAGTCAGTAAATGGCAGAGCTTGGATCTAAATCCAGTCAGTCTGGCACTGGAGTTTACGCTCTGAAGTACTTTCTAACCTGTTCGCGATTTTTTTCTTTGCTGGGATGAATTCTCGTATTTCGGATCTCAGCGTATATGTCACCTCAACAGAATGGCCATCTCTGATTCCCTAATCAAAAGTAGCCATCCAGTCCCTTGCTGTTCTATCGCCCTCTCCTTAGCCATAAAACAGTGCCTGTCACAGAGCAGCACAATAAATATTTGCTGAATGAACAAGGATTAAGAAAAGTTTGTTACAATTACTAGAATTTTGGAGCCGTAAGGTACCTTTGAAATAATATATTTCAACTTCCTCCTTTACATATGAGAAGAGCTATTAAAGAGACATAGTGAATTGCCTAAACAAATTAGGCATGCAGTGGTAAAGCAAGGACTTGAGTGCGGTGCTCTTAACAACCAGTTCTGTGTTAATCTTACTATTTGGCTTCCAAATTTAAGAGACTTTTGATAGCATATCTGCAATCAAATTGTGATGATAGAAGCCATGTTTTATGCTTAATTAAGGGAAAGACTCAAGAAACTAAAACCCATGGATACAGAAAAACTGCCCATTTTATGTGTAGGTTTATGTCTTTGAGTGAGTGAAACTGATGAACATAAATGACTGAATAACTACAATGGTATTTTATCGCTGTTTGAAGTTATTGCCAAGAGAAAAGTTGCTAACGTTGCAAAAACATAACCTGTTCCTCTCTAATATTTACTTAAAATAAATGCCAGTCTTCACACTCCCAGTCCACCCAATGTCCCTGTCGTCCAGCTTGTACGTACAGCTAAGCAAAGCTCAAGCTAAACACTGCAGACTAGGCTTCGTATGTCCAGGATTATCAGTATATTCCTCTAACTTAATCTGACCCCGCCATGTCCCAGGGTGTACGTGAATTCTCCTAATAAGAAAAGTAGTACTGCTGCCTTTAATTTCTTTGGGCAAAGCTGTTTTCATAGAGAACCAGAGTGAGTACCCGACTGATCACATAGCATGAAGAAAGGTGACGTCAAGGCAGAGCTGAAGATGGACTGCTGTTTGAGCCATCTTGGTTTTTATAAAATGTGAAACAGGGCCATTATTTCCACTAAATGGATGAGATTTTACAAAACAATGAAAATGTTTGAGATCTAAGGATTCCAAAATCCAAAAAGAAAACTTGACAAAATATATTAATTATTCAATTACAGCTCAACAGAAATCACTTTCAAAAATAAATTATAACGTTACGGGTTGTGGGTACATTTTAACATGTTTGATGTGATGCAGTGCGAGGCTATCAAAAGGAGAGAGCTTAAAAAACCTAGGAAATTCTTTGAAAACAAAAAAGGCCTAGAAAAGCAATACACTGAAATAAATGCAAGGAATATTTGCCACCTATGTTTAAAAGTACATCTACAAGCAAGATTAATCCCCCAGATTAATCCATGCACAAGGAAATTACATTGATCTATATTAGAAATGAATACCATAATTATATCTAGGAAATAATAGTGCCTAACCTTTTACATGTCCCTGGACGTCTTTTTTCCAAGACATACATTTGTTTCCTATTTTAAGGACACAATACTGTCAACTGAGTTGAAGCCCCATGATGGGGAAATTTACAAACTGTGGTGAATCTGCTTTTCTAGAAAATCACTAAACTGTAATCATATATAATACTACTATGTTCCAGGAACTATTCTAAGCTTCATATATATTATATAAATATATATACTGATATATAGCTATATATACACTTACATATATATATTCATATATACTAACAACCACTATATAAGATAGCTAATATTATTATCTCTCTTTTGTAACTGAAGAAATGAGAGGTTAAATAACTTGTCCAAGATCCTACTCTTAGAAAGTAATGAAGCCAAGTTTAAACCAAGGCAGTCTGGCTATACCAAATTATATAAAACCTGAACCATGTCTTATTTTGATTTATCACAGAATTGTTCCCATGACCCACCAAGGTAATTCTCTAGGCTCATCAGGGGGGCAAATTTTTCCTTATTAGCCACATTAAGGAGAACGAGATACCATATGATCAGTCTGCCTTTTAATATTCTATTAGTCTTTAATTATGAATGGGGGGGTGTCTCAGTTTTTTCTAATTGTAACAGTTAAATCTTTAAAAGCCAAAGTGATATGACCTTCTACCTGAGCCCAATCTAACAGAAAAACATTCCAATCAACTGTGTATATAGCAAACATATTATTCGATCACAGATTCTATAGAACTCATCAAAAACTAAGTCCTCCATCATTTACATTCTACTGATACTTCGGGAACAAACCTACGTGCATTTTTCCCCTTTTGTTATCTAATAGAAAATTTAGAGGAGGCATGACAAATTTAACAAAGACTGTATGTGATGGTAAAAAATTGAGAACTTCCAAGTTCTCAAGTTTAAAAACTGAGTCAGGGGCTTCCCTGGTGGCGCAGTGGTTGAGAGTCCGCCTGCCGATGCAGGGGACACGGGTTTGTGCCGCGGTCCGGGAAGATCCCACATGCCGCGGAGCGGTTGGGCCCCTGAGCCAGGGCAGCTGAGCCTGCGCATCCGGAGCCTGTGCTCCGCAACGGGAGAGGCCACAACAGTGAGAGGCCCGCGTACCGCAAAAAAAAAAAAAAAAGAAAAAAACAAAAAACTGAGTCAGTCGTAATTTATATTAATACATCTTAAAATGACTACTCATTCTATAAACAGAGGGCTTTTCCCCTAATCCCAGAGGTAGAGTTATTTTTTTCCCCATGTGACATTATGCTTCTCATAATGTTTTCTTAATGAGTGTTATTCAGATGACTGTTCTTTTGGAAACAGTTTAAAGTGTCATTATGTGCCTGCAATTAATGATTTTAAAAATCTCTATATCTACAAATCCAGGATACTTTTCTCAGTTCTCTTTCTCCTTGATCCCTCTCTATAGTTCACGCTTTCTTGAAATTCCATTTTCTTTGGCTTTGGTGATGCTACACTAGCTTATATTCCTCTGATCTCTCCAAATGTTTTTTCTCATTACTTAGTACAGACATTTCCCAGATGCCACTGTTCTTGGAGAGTTTGTCAATTTTGTCTTCAAGAAGTAAATCAGAATGAATGACTTTCAAACTCTAGCTCAGCCAGATTTTTCTCTAATTACAGTTGCCTAGCTGTAGATCCCTGATGGATAATTCTTAGGAAGTAGTAGGAGAACAGGTGAGGCTACACAAGAAATTAGGGACCAAGTCATTATAAGGCTTTGAATATCATGGTGGGGAAAAGAAAGATCCCTGAATGAAAGTCTTGGAAACAAGAGAGAAGATCTGATTTATATTTTAAATAGGTAATCTAGCAACAGTGTGGATTTGAAGTACTGGAGAGCAAAAAGGAAAACCAGTTAAGAAGTTACCAAAATCAGCCAAAGAGGAAATGAAGAGAACTTGGGGGATGCTGAGTACATTAAAAGGGAGGGAGAACTATAAATCAGCTAAATTTGAATGAGTCACAAGCCACTTCCCTGGCATACACACTCATATATTCACATGATTGGGATCTCTACTATAAACCCCACTGCAACACTGATCTCAACTGTAATTCAGTAATTATTTAAGGAATCTCCCTGTTCCCCCAACAAGTATGAGCTCCCTGAGGGTCTGAACAATGTTGTTTGGCCAAGAGCTGGCACACTGTCTGCTGGCAAAATTATCTGGTAAATGAATAAATTTGCCAAATAAATTAAAGTTCTAGAAAACTAAAGTCACAACAAAATCTTAATGCGGAAAAGAAATTCACGGATCAACTAGTAGCAAATAGAAGGTTAGAAAAATTAAATGACTTGCTTCAAGTCACAAAGCTAGTTAATAACAGAGTGGGGAGTAGAATTCTGCTCCTCCAAGACTAGAGGCAAATAAAAGAAACTGCAAATGTAGAAGGCAGATATGGGGGTGTAAGATAATTCTGGAGATTATTACATAAGTGTACATACACGCCCACATGTAATGTTGAGAATATAAACTTGTCACTGGATTTTGTCAACGGTGAGGTAACATGCCTCAAAGTATAAATCTATATATTTTTGCATGTATGCCTAAATTTGCTGCTTGTTATTACTGGATGATGATGCCAAAAAGTTTAAAAGGTCAATAGCTATTTTTAAGATTACCCTTGAACAAGACATATGGCACTAGTTTTTACTTGAAATCTTATAGACGGCAGCCATTACATTAGTAATTTGATCTTGCTTTCACTTGAATTTTCTTTTAGAGGTACGAGAAAGCAGAATTATTAGAGTCTGAGTTTGTGTTTTTCCTCCCAAAGAGAAGAATATTCATTTTAAATTCTTTCTTCAATTTTTTAAAGTTATATTTAAAAACTGACTATACACGTATGGACATCAAGGCAAAGAATACAATGAAGGTTATTAATCCCGCACGTAACCCATGACTGCTGAGATAAAGCACAGTGCAGTAAATAACAACTTCTGCAGTTGAGAAAATACGTGATGCAGTGGAAAACCCAGCAGGCCAGGAATCAGAAGACATCCTATTCTTAGTCTTCCTGCCTACAAGTTATATAACTTGAAGCCAATCATTGACACCCAGCCACCAGCCACCTGATGGAGCCTCAAGTCAGCCTTTGTGAAATAAAATCAACCAGCCTTCTCTCTTCCTAATACTGATACAAGGAATAAGCAAGATCATGAATGTAGAAGTCCTCTGAAGGTATTTTTGAAGGGAAACATGTAATTTCATTTTTTAAATCAGTATTTAACAGAGCAGTGTTGATGACTTCTGGCTGAACATTTCTCTTTAATAAATAACTGACTGACTTAAAGGACCTTGAATTTACCCTGGACCATATATTTTCCCAGCTGATCATTAACGGTCAGGCAGACGTTATTGCTTATTTACTGCATTCCCACAGAGATTGAAGGACTCAAGGTATTATTTTTAAAAGGATGAGAAATTTTTTTGCTCTGGCCCCCATCAGTAATGTTCAAGTACTGAGACTGGTTATTCTCTAAAGAGGTATATTCCAGAGAAGGGTTCACACATTTTAAAAACACTGCATCACACTGATGGGGTAAAAGACCCGCAAGCCATCTACTTTACCCTTTTTCTCACATCAGCACTGACCTTAAATGTATTGACCTAAGAGTATTAGGGGGAAAAAAAAAATCTCTGCTTCTTGCAATATAAAAGTAAATTCTTATTTCACATAAGATGTAAATTACCCTGGACATTTTTCAGTACTATTGGTTGTTTATCTCATATACTACAAACAAGCAATCTATTTCTATCTTTGCAACCACTTGCAGATCTAAGGTTAGTACATGGCCATCTCTTGCGTGAGACCAAGGTCAAAAAGCACCCTTTCTAATTGCTTACGTTTAAAAAAATCAAGGCTTGACCCATCATTATTACCATTAACTAGAGTAATAAACTTTGCCTTCACACAGAATACTGGGAGGAACACTATGTATGGGTCATATAAAATTATACACCATCATTGTTCCTGGAAAAACGTAAGAGAACAGCTAACAGAATTTGTAGTATCATCTTCAATATGTATATTTGATTTCTTATGATTCAAACTCATGTTCGTAGCTGATAATAAAGGGAATAACAGACTTGACCTTATTAGATTTAATTATATGTAATTGCAATATCTGGCCATTTTGAACTAGAAAAATGGCAGTTTTATATGGTTCGACCTATACTCCTATTCATCTGAGCAAGGGACAATGATAATGTAGAAATCTTTCTGCACCTATGTGGTTTTTTTCTCTCTGAAAAGCAATTGATTATTCTCTTGCCTAGTTCAGAGTTTCAAATGGAAAAAAACCGAGATAAATTTCAGTTCTATTTTAGCTTCTGTAATCCTAAAGATCGATACTTTGTACACTTCAGCTTTTTATCCATAGAAGTATGAGAGTACCAGCTATGCTTATGGATTCACCCTGAGAAATATGTGAGGAATATACTTTTTGTATATTTTTGTATATTTTGTATATTTGTATATTTTGTATATACACACAGAATTTTTCTTTTTTTCTTTTTTTTTTTTGTGGTACGCGGGCCTCTCACTGCTGTGGCCTCTCCCGTTGCGGAGCACAGGCTCCGGACGCGCAGGCTCAGCGGCCATGGCTCACGGGCCCAGCCGCTCCGCGGCATGCGGGATCCTCCCGGACCGGGGCACGAACCCGTATCCCCTGCATCGGCAGGCGGACTCTCAACCACTGCGCCACCAGGGAAGCCCTACACACACAGAATTTAATACACAAGTCTGTCATCTGTACAAAAAAATCTTGGCTATGAGCAAACAAAAAAGATGTAAAACTAAAGGATTTAAATGACATGGGAAACATTATAATTTAATGTTTTGTACAAAAAAAAAGGATTAAAAAGGTATGTAAAACATAAAATTTACAAAAGAACATATACATAAAAAGAAAGCTGAAAGGAACAGACAAAACATTTTAAGTTAGTATTTCTGATATCACCTAGGATTACTGGATGATTTTTCACTGTATACTTGACAACTTTACATATTTTTTTTCAAACGCCTACAATTTTAGGGAAAAAATCTGTAAGTAGAAATTGGACTAAATGGGGAGATATGTCATTTTGCTAAATGAATGACTCAATATTAAATATTTCAAACTATACCTGATTAAAATGAAAACTCAATGGGAATTTTTCAATCTAGAAAAATATTCTGATGTTCTGGGAGAATATATGCACATAATTATCCAGGAAAATCCTGAAAAAGGAGAATTAAGTGGAAGAATACCACTCATGACATTAAAATAGAAAGGGTATGATACTAGCACCAGAGAGGCAGGTACATTCATGTAGGGGAAGAGAGCACAGATAAGGCCACAATATATCTAAAAATTTGATACAGTAATGACAAAAGTGACTTTTTGAATCACTTGGCAAAGTATGAATTACTCTGTAGGTGTTTGGTTAGCAGGCTAATTATTTCAGTGAAAAATTACATTTTTAAAAAAATTACATTCTTAAAGCATACCTTATTCCAAAGTAAATTTCACTAGAATTCAGTAACTAAATATTTTAAAAATTATAAATATGCTATGATAAAATATAGGAGAATATTTAATAACTTTTAGATTCCCATATCATGCCTTTTCTAATATTCACATATACTCAAGATTTAATTATGAAAATATGAAACTGCAAAAATATTGAGACAATATAAGTAAATATTCTTACAACCTTGAGGTAGAAGGTCTTTTATGGATAACATCAAATCCAAACAACACAAATTGATATATAAGATTAATAAAAATTTTAAACTTCTTTATGGCAAAAAGAGTTATGAGGTTTAAATGTGAATTATATATAAGCTGTATTTCTAATATATAGCAGTAGATTAATAGTTGTACTACAAAAGGAGCTCTTACAAATTGATTACCAAAAAAAAACAAAAAAACAAAAACAAAACCCACCAGCTTAGAAAGCCTGAGAAAAGTAAAAAGGCAATTTACAAAAGAAAAACTATATGGGAAAACAGGTTTTTAAATATTTTGAACCTCACAATAATCAAATAAGCAACATTTTTTAACAAGAAATAATATTCAATTATGTTGGCAAATATGAAAAATAATAACATCAGTATTGGAGAAGGTGTAGGAAAGGGGAGACATTCAGAGGTGGACGCTCCAGCATGAACTGGTACAACCTCTCGATGAAGAAAAAATTTGATGATACGAATATCCTTTGACTAGTCAAGTCTACTTCTAAAAGTACATCCAAAGAAAATAATCAGTGATGTGTGAAAAATGTATGTTCAGTAATAGTCTCTGCAATGCTGTTTATAAGGGAAACAGTTACTGAGTGGTGATTAAGAGCTTGGAGCTGAGGAACTAGGCTGTCTGGATTCAGATTCCTGATGCTAACCTCTTCCTACCCATGTGACCTGCAGCAAGTTTAACTTTCTGTGCTTCAGTTTCTTCATGAGTAAAGTACAGACAATAATAGTATTTGCCTCCTAGGGTTTTAAGGATAAAATTGGCAAATAAATGAAAAGCACCCAGAACATTGCAAAGGAACTTAGTAAGCACTCAATAAATGTTACCTATTTTCATTGCTGAGAAAAAAATTGTGAAATGCCATTTATAGGGATGGCTTAAGTGAAGGATATTGATCAAAAGATCAGAACACTATGAGGTCATTAGAAATGATGAGGTAAATTTATAAGCATGGAAAAATGCCATAGTAGATGACATTAAGTTTTTAAATAAGGGTTACAAAGCAGGAATATTTTACTACCTCATCTTTAATCAAACAAATATAAATATATATGTGAGCATTCAGAGAAAAGAATATGGAAGCACATAAGTGGAAGTACAAACAATGACTGAATGTGGGTGTAGAATTATGGATGATTTTCATTTTCATCCTTATACTTGTGGTTTTTCGGTACGAAAAAAACTTTTCTTTTTAAATTAATGTTACTTTTATATTAAAAAATAAACTTATACCCATTTTGAAAAAAAAAGGCAACTGGAAAGTCAATTAACACAATTAGAAGCGAAGGGTGACTGATAACACAGAAGTACAGGCAATGAAGTAACCACGGGAAAGGGCTGGTCCGGGTTTCAGCAGAGAAAGACCAAACTTTCCAACCACCCATTCTTTAATTGCCAAAAATAAGTGTACGGAGGATGACGATAATATATACAATTGTGCTAAAAATTACATGAACAACTTGCAGTTTATAAATAGATATGTCAACAGGTTATAAATATATAAATATGTGAGACTAGGGCTTGGGCTTAATTTTTTTAAAAGATCAACCATCTACATTTTTTCAATCCAAATGACCAATTTCCCAAAAGTAACATTTGGGCTACAAACCAAACAAAGCTTCTTAGTAGCAGTTAGCAGATAAGATGACAGCAACATTATAGGCTTATCTGGTTACACATCCTGTTTATGTCTACAAATTTAGCTGATCTCATCTAATATTAACTGATGTCCAAATACCTAATTACACACACACACACACACACACAGATCATGTAACCACAGGTTATAAGTTAATGACTTGGTACCATTAACTTACTGTGTTATTTTGTTTTCAACATTTGAAAGAGGCCAATAACAGCTTTAAAACCATTTTTATGGTATCTCTAAGCAAAAACATAATATTTCCAATAGAAGCACATGTGGAAGGCCTTATCATTCAAAATCTAAAATTGATTGATCTCTTTAAGCTTCAGAAATACCTATATTACTGATTACCTTATTAACACTGAAACATTTGTTTTAAGGGATAGGATTAACTTTCTGATCTATAGACAAAAGGCAAAGGAAGCAAAGGGATGAAGCAGAGTTTGATCAAAATGGCTTACTCGTCGGTAGCAATTAGCAGATTTGTTTTAATTACTGGATATTAAATTTTGATGTTATTGATATTATTAAATGATGGAAACTGAGTCTACACAATGAGTTTAATGCAGAGTGTCAAGAATATTAAACAACCAAAAAAAAAAAAAACTCAGCTAAAGCATCATTGGGGGGTCTTTGGTCTCTTCATCAATGTCTATTTAACAAATAGATTTTTAAATTAATAATAAGTAAGAGTAAATACAAATATTTAGCTTTTTCTAACAGCATTCTCAGCTTTGAATACTTTTTCTCAAAGGAAACGTCAAACTCAAAGGACTCCTATAATAATACTGGGGAGGTAAAATGTTTACAGTGAAGTTGCTGTTTATGAGGAAATTAGGTTCCAAAGTCAGCATGTAAAAGAAAAAAAATCATGCATAGCCAACATTATTCTTTAAAATTCTTAAAGTACAACACTCTCACCATAACTTATGAAAATGGATTTCTTCCTGTATTGGAGCAGCCTGCTGGGTCCTTAGGTGCACAGTGCCTTAGAGCAGATTCTCAAAAAACAAAAACAAAAACCCGAGACTGCGGCAAGGATGGGGATGTTGGTGCCTAACTTTGGAAGTAGGGGACAGGTCAACATGGGTGAGGAAAAGAGGCAAGTGGGGATGTGAAACAATGAATACTGTGCATAGCTATTTTGCAAAGAACACCAAGACACACAACAGTTTGTTTGAAAGATGCTGTTCGATGGCCTGGAATTCAGCAGGTGGGCTGCAAGGAGAGAGAAGCCATGGCATGCAGTATTCCATGGGAGGGTGAAAGAAGAGATCTAGCTGGTTTCCTCCCAACTCCTGTTCTGCATTGCTACAGTTCACTCAGAGGGACTTAACTGTTCTAGACTTTCAGGTTGCTTTATCCAGCCCCTCTGGCAGCCATCAGGAATTCAGATCCTAGTCCAGAGTCCAAAAGTGATGGGGGAAGCTCTGGGCAGGTGGCTGGTTGGCCCAGCTGCAACGCAGCAGCCAAGGAGAAGGATCCAGCATTCCCAAGGCAGCTGAACAGTCAATCCCTGGTGGCAGATTCGTCTGGGAGGTGGATAGTGCCAAGGCAATCTGGGGAGGTCACAAGATGTGTGTCTGATAATTTGAAGAAGTTGGTTTGTATTTAGAAGTTTTACTGGACAAGAAAAAATATCTTCTTTAAATATTAAAAGGCACACTCAATACTGTATGATCATAATATGTGTAAGAAGAAAGTGAAAACGAAGACAACTGAGGTAAAAAAAAAATGTCACGTCTCTCATCTCACATTTCTAAGGAGCTCACTTCATTAAGCGGTATGATGGGCAAAATGTATAAAACCTGATCTTTCCCTTAATGCAATTGTAAATGTGTTCAGTTAAATGTATACACATTTCAACACCACTTTACCAATTGTCTACTGTGCACCAGGGCTTTCTCTTACAGTCTCACTTAAGCTTCACAGCAAACTCTATAGGTCCCATTTTACAGAAAACTTAACAGAAAAATAAATAACACAGAAGGTCGCACCTATCAAATGACAGAACAAGGACTAGAATAACATTTTTTATTATGTCATGCTATCCAAACCACTGAAAATCCAGTATCCATTTTAATAATTATCAAAACTTAGGAAAGCAATTGCTTCTAATCTCTAAGGATAACATTCTTTAGGAGGACTTGTACTTGTCTTCGAAACTAGAATATTAGGGATCTCCCTAGAAAAACCATATACAACTTACAATCCAAAGTTTGCTGAATTTTTCATAGAAAAATATGTATTACTGTACTGGAGTATATTATAAAAACATTATTATAACATTATTATACAAATATAGTGGACTTTGTGGGCCTCACAGGCCCCTTCACACCAGAAATATCCATTACCCCAGGTGCCGAGAGTGTCGCCTACTTATGGCTCATAGCCAAATCCCTCCCCTAAGATTATACCACCTCCCTGGGCACAGCTCAGTTCCGGTGACTAATGGAGATGCGGTAAATGGACCAACCTCCTTGACTCAATTTAGGGTATCTCTGAAAAGCCATTCCAGCTTCTAGGTAATGCTGGGACTGAGTGAGGCCTTTGCTACCACTGTAGAGCACTTCAACTCCTGCCTAATCCTTCTTCCCCCTATTCCTTACAGGCATGGCTCCAAAGAGCACTACCCAGTAAAACTCCTGCTTGAAACCTCAGTCTCAGGGCTTAGAACTTGGACAATCCAAACTATGGCAAGAAGAGATACAATAATGTTGAATGTGATGTGACAAAATAAGACTGAGAGAAACTCAGAGTTTTACATGTGTTTACTAGGGGAAAAAAAAAGAGAGCAAAATAAATAAATATCCAACAAGAGAAACAAAACAAAACCCTGAGGACCTGATAGGAAAATGGGCAAAAACACGAACAAACACGTCAAGAGAAAGATACACAAATGGCCCTTACATATAAGATGTTCCACTTCATTTATAATAAAATAAATGCAAATTAAAACTGCGTTAGCACTAGCCATGAACAAGCTGAAAATAAAATCAAGAAAACATATTTAGAATAGCATCTAAAAGAATACACATTTAAGAAAAGATTTGACAAAAGAGTATGAAATTTGTGCTCAGGAAACAATAAAACATTGTCAAAAGAAATTAAAGAAGACATAAGTACGTAGAAAGACATCCCACGTTCATAGATTGGAAGATTCAATATTGTTAAGCTGGCAGTACTCCCAAAATTGACCTACATATTCAAGAGGATTCCTATCAAAATACCAGCTGGCTTTTTTTTGCAGAAATTTACCATATGATCCTAAGATGTATATGGAAATGCAAGAGGCAATCTTGAAAAAGAAGAACAAAGTTGGAAGACGGACATTTCCTGATTTCAAAACTTACTAAGAAGCCATAGGAATCAAGACAGTGTGGTAATCGCATAAGGATAGATAAATCATAGATCAATGGAATAAAACTGAAAGTCCATAAATAAACCCTAACTATATGGTTAACCAATTTCTGACAAGAGTGCCAAGACAATTCAGTGGAGAAAAACAGTCTTTTCAACACACGGTACTGGGACAACTGCACCCAAAGGAATGGAGTTGCACTCCTTCCTTACATTACACAAAAATTAACTTCAAATTAACTCCATAGACTTAAGTGTAAGCGTTAAAGCAATAAAGCTCTTAAAAAAGTCTTCATGGGTTTGGCAAAATCGTCTTAGATACAACACCAAAAGCATAAGTGACAAAAGAAAAAACTAGATATATTGGACTTTATCAAAATTAAAAATTTTGTGTTTGAAAGGACCCAATCAAGAAAATGAAAAGACAACTCATAGAATAGGAGAAAATATATGCAAATCCTGCATCTGATAAGGGACTTATATCCAAAATATAGAAAAGACTCTTACAATTCAATAATAAAGACAAAAAAAGCCAACTAAAAATGGGCAGATGACCTGAATGGACATTTTCCCAAAGATACACAAATGGCCAATAAGCACATGAAAAGATATTCAATGTCATTAGTTATTAGGGAGATGCAAATCAAAACCACAATGAGATACCACTTACCATGGAGACTCTAAAATTCCTCTGAAAGGGTAAATGTAATAGAAATATGGAAAACAGGAAGAAGCCATACAAACACCAGAAACAAACTCACGTATGTGTAGGAAGTTAATATGTGACTGAGTTGGCACTGTAAATTAGCAAAGAGATGTACTGCTCAATGAATGATTTGGTAACAATTAGCTATCTACTTGAAGAAAAATCAAACTGGATCCATATGTGACAGATACAAAAATAAATTCTAGGACCTCCCTGGTGGCACAGCGGTTGAGAATCTGCCTGCCAATGCAGGGGACACGGGTCTGAGCCCTGGTCCGGCAAGATCCCACATGCCGCGGAGCAACTGCGCCGGTGCGCCACAACTACTGAGCCTGTGCTCTAGAGCCTGCGAGCCACAACTACTGAAGCTCACGTACCTAGAGCCCATGCTCTGCAACAAGAGAAGGCACAGCAGTGAGAAGCCTGCGCACCACAGGGAAGAGTAGCCCCCGCTCGCTGCAACTAGAGAAAGCCCACATGCAGCAACGAAGGCCCAATGCAGCCCAAAATAGATAAATAAATAAATTAGTTAATTAAAAAATAAATTAAAAAAAATTCTAAATAAAGTAAAAACCTAATCATAAAAGCCTATAAACATGACAAAAGAAAAATGTTTTGTAATACCTTTGTGATATTATTAGTATTAAGCAAGACATTATTAATATTACTTAGAAATATTATTAAGACCTAAATTCTGATAAAAAGAGGAAGAGTTGACAGATTAAGTAACTTAAAATCAAAAAAATTTATAAAGCACCATAAATAAAGCTAAAAGGCAAACAGAATGGGAGAAAATGTTTGTAATCTTTATAACGGACAAGTGACCTAAAGAACTTCTACAAAGCAACAAGACAGTGTACACAAAGAGTCACACTCAGGATGTGCACTGCAACTGCTTTAATATCAAAAAATCGACAACCTCAGTGCTCGCCAATTGAGGGATAGTTAAGTTAGAATTCACACTTTTAATAGCTAAAAGAATGAGGTATATAAATATTTCGTCATTAAAAGTTCTAGTGTTACCATAAAAACAATCAAGCTTCACAATATATGCATCTTAATCCCATTTATATTTAAAAATAGATTTATGGAACTTCCCCCTCAGTCCAGTGGTTAGGACTCCGCCCTTCCACTGCAGAGGGCGGGTTCAAACCCTGGTTAGGGAACTAAGATCCCGCATGCCATGCAGCATGGCCAAAAAAAAAAATTTATGGCTATGTTCAAAAAGAAGAAGCAGGGGACACTTCCCTGGTGGTGCAGTGGTTAGGACTAGGTGCTTCTACTGCAGGGGGCACGGGTTCCATCCCTCATGGGGGAACTAAGATCCCGCACGCTGCACAGCATGCCCACCCCCCAAAAAAGAAGGATACATATCTACCGGTATGTATTTTACTGTTTTTATCTCTAAAGAGAAGAGGTTGGAATGGGAGGAACTAATGGACGATATTTTCATTCTATATACCTCTACATTGTTTGAATATTTTACAGTGATAATATTACCCAATCATCTAAATTTAATAACCCATAACCGGAAGTACATGTTGAAAACCTGGTAATTAAGAGTCACCAAGAAGCCCAGCATCCAGGATACCAATCATATATTATTGGTATATTCCTTCCAGTTTTATTATTGTATACTTCATAACAATATCATTCTGTATCTAAAATCTATAGTCTTTAAAAAAATAACATTTCATGAGGATTTCCCCTTTTCAGAAAAAAATCCTCCTCTACTGACCATATAATGTATACATTGTATTCACCTAAGTTATTGAAAAGTATTTCATTTGTCTTTCAGTGGTTCATGGTGAGAGAACTGTCCTTAAATGGCAGGCTTTCTACTGATGATTTTTATAACAGTTATGGACTAACTGTGGTCATTGACATAACTGTGGTCACAGGAACTGAAGTAACTATTTTCTTGTCCTATATTGGCGAACTTCAAGTTCAAAACAAACCATCTCTCCCTCTTTGGACTCAATCAGATAAATGAGTACAGTACTTAGTAAGTTCTTAATAAACACTACCTGCTATAACTATTATACTCTATTTCAGTGAGAAAAGTACCTAATAGTGACTTCAAAATCCAAAAGTTTAGGAATACACATCAATTAGTAGATCACACCAATGTGAATGTACTTAATGCCATTGAACTGCATACTCCAAGTGGTATGGATATTACTGGATATTATGATTGACTAATTGAAGCAGGTTACCAGAAATTCCAGATCAAGCCCAATCCAACAAGTCAGCAACGAAGTATGATCTGTATGTCATCAGATAAGCATTCTATTTACAAATTCATTTTCACCTCTTCTAGAATCTAGGGTTTCAAAATTACTCAACAGTTTTCTACTTACCTTTATTTCTTACACGTAGGTCACCCAAGGTTTACTCTGCAGATAAGTGTAAAAAGAACAAATACAGTCTTTTTACTATCACAGGGCTCCTGAATAAGATGTTAGTGGAGCCCGCATGTGAGATAATTACTCACAAGACCCCAACATATCCTATGCCATTATTTAAAATGTAAATCTCTAAGGTTACAAGGGGGATTAGTTATTCAAGGTAGAATTTCTCTCCACAGTCACTATGATCTAGGCCAGAGCTTATATTTAGAGTCATTCTGACGACTGTAATATTACTAGTTCCGGGCAGCTGAATGAGTCTGTAGATAAATGGAGTGGATAAGAAGATATACTATTTAAAAAACAAAACGAAACAAAACTTGCTGAGAACTTCTGAGAGCTTTAAAGTGTGAGTGGTCTTTCTTTCTCTCTCCTTATAAGTAGAAGGAACATGTCTGATATCAGAGGTATTAACAGGAGAGTTAAAAGCAAAGTCTCTGGTTTACAAGATCATAGTTCATGTATCAATGATTAAAGAGCTTTAAGGAATGACAGGGAAAATATAAGGTTTTACCAAAGTTCTGTGTCTAGAAATATAGCACCTACCAAGGAGTCTAGTTTATTTCTGGTCTATTCCTAGAAAGTAAATAAACGTAGCTGAGGTTACATTTTTCTCTCACTGACATATTCTGCTTGTTATTTTCCATCTATTAGCAATGATTTGAACTTTATCACTATTAAAAAAATTACATACTATATCAAACTCCTTCCCTTTTTTCTAATCAATGTTTAAGATTAGATTTTTTTAAATGTCCATTTTAATGAAAGTAAAACTCATTTCCAGAATTTTAAATAAGGTTGTTTGAAACATTACAAATTACAGTTTCATAAAAAGGCACAGCTTCCTTCTTCAAAAGTGGGATGAAAAAAAAGACTAAAATGCCCAATACCAAAAATGGAACTTCTCCAACATAAATTGGTTGACTTTTTAGTCTGAAATATGTTTCTACATTGCAGTGATTTCAGGCAGTTGTAAAGGAAAAGGCGATATGTGATGATATTAACAGCAAAACTTCACTAACTTACTGAAAGCAATTTGGCCCAAATACAGTGGCGAGATTGTGAACATTCATGCGGTTCTGCACATGGTGCTTGGCTACTTTTGTCAAGAATTGGCAAAGGTACTTGAGGAGGCAGTAGTGGGTGTCTGGCAGCTCTTTTATTAAGGCTCTTAAGCTACTCTCCTGAGCATCATTTCTGTCATCTGGAAAGAAAAAAGAACAAAAAATGTTCTCAGGCATATTTTACAGTAACAATAACAAAGATACACCGGTACAATACATCATAACACTTAATTCAGAAAATCATTCCCAGGGACTGAGATACAGCATTATAAAGAGGCACTTTTGCCTTTTCCTTGATCCTCAAGCATTTGACTTTAAAGAATAACTAACTTATTCAAGACATCCTGAAAACCACAAGCTTTTTATTCAGTGCATAAAATAGGTTACTATTTCAATTTTGTGTTTTCATGACACATATTAAGATAATGGTTGGGTTTTTATTCATAGTGGAATCTTCCATTTGACTTTTGTCTTCAAGTCTGTTAAAAACAAGAATCTCTTGGTTGAATAAAATTTGATACAAGAGACCTTCCAGGATTACCATGAGTGACACCAAACTTAGTAATCAGGAATCTGTGCACAGAGAAAACTGAAGGAAACTTTTAATTTTTACACAGCTTTTTAATCGCCCACATCATACGGTTTAGAATTTGATACGTGCCTCATACAAAAGCCTAATAACCTTGTATAAAGCCAAAAGTATCCAACGATGTGCCAAAATTCACAGGCAGACATGTGAAAAGTTTTCCTCAGTTCTCAAAGATTTGTTTTGTTAATATTTAAATACAGTGATATTTAAATACAGTGATGTAGTGTATTTAAATACAGTATACAGTATACTACTTTCTATCAGAGGAAAATACAAATCTTTTACAGCGAATACTTAAGGGGAATAATGACAATCCATCCTTCAGACGGATGTGTAAGAGAATAAAAATTTAACCCAGTTATATTTAACACACATTGGATTCTTTAATTTAGATAGGCCAGCTGCTTTAGCCAGTCAAGAGTATAAGAAACAGAAAAGTGAAGCAAATAAGATGCAAAGGAAGAGGGCTGATTGTTAACACTGATTAGTCAGCGTTACAGGATACATAGGTAACGTGCCATCACAGGAAATGAAAACACAGAAAACACACAGAAAGTCACAGAGTGCTACTGAGTGACTGCAGAGCACAGGATAAGAATGCAGGCTTGGGAGCCACTTTCTGGGTTAGGATCCTGCTTTAGCCACCTACTACCTGTGTGGCTTCGGACTCTTCACTAAACTGTTTCCTTATTTGTAAGTGGTAATAGTAACTATCCAGTAGGGTTGTGATGAGGATTAAATGAGTTGACAGTTGTAGAGTACTTAAAACCAAGCAGCTGACACATACTAAGTGCTATGTTAAGTATTTGTTACACAAACAAAATAACTTTTTGCTTTACCTTCATTAATTTGGTTTTATGAGCACACTGACGTTTTAGTGAAATGTCTTTTAATATGAACCCTAATCCAAACCTAACCTTTATGAATATTAGAATAAGTGATGCTGTTAAAAATAGCAATGCCAGGGCTTCCCTGGTGGCGCAGTGGTTGAGAGTCCGCCTGCCGATGCAGGGGACACGGGTTCGTGCCCCGGCCCGGGAGGGTCCCACATGCCGCGGAGCAGCTGGGCCCGTGAGCCATGGCCGCTGGGCCTGCGCGTCCAGAGCCTGTGCTCTGCAACGGGAGAGTCCATAGCAGTGAGAGGCCCGCGGACCGCAAAAAAAAAAAAAAAAAAAACAACAACAAAAAAAACAAAACAAAAAATAGCAATGCCAAAAATGTGTAGATTTCAATCTTTGGTAGAATCATATTGGAGAACATTCTATTTATGATTAGAATAATTATTTCTTACTGATCACAAACAATGTGATTCAATAAACTATAATGTTTAGGGCAAAATAGATTTCTTGATTCTAGAAGTTTTTCATATTAATTTAAGTTATATTTAAAAAAGAAATCATATCCAAATACTTTGATAATCCATAAGACATGTGGTATGTTGCGTATGATGGCATTATCTTCCACTGTACTATGATCTTGCCTACCAGGAATACGTAAGAAATGGAAATAATTAAGTTGGAGTGATTAAAAATGAACTGAAGACTACCCATTTCTCATGCCTTCATATAATATAAATATGAACTAAGAGAAAATGTACTCCTATTTGTTTTTTTTGTTTTTTTTTTATGGTGACTAATCCAAAGTGAGTCTGGATGTCTTCTTGGGTGTGTGCTCTCATTCTAAAATTGTGGATTAATTCCCAGCATTTCAGGGTACAAGCAACAGCTTTCCAACAGCCTTGACAATGCACTCCTGCCCTTCTTTCTGGCTCTGAAATGAAACCTCAAATCCTACGGCAGGCAATGTGTGAAGACACAAGATCAAAAAAATATATTCAAAACAGTTAGGAATTTATGACATCTTTGAAAAAGAAGCAGTACTTTGATCATGCTTCTAATATTCTGAAATACAGTGAATAATTTCCCAGGAAATAAAACTGATAAAAAATAGGAAGGGAGACATCTATTCAGAGAATCTCCAACTTAACAAAATACCATGAAATCCTTTATGGCATGAATGAAAGAATTGCTAAATATGTTTTCCAAAAGCAAAAATAAATATGAGGGAAAAAATATATCTATCTCCTTCTACCCAAGAGCATTTCTGCTGCCTCTGATGGAAGACAGATTCACTGGTTCACTCGCTGGGTGAGGACACGAGTGTCCTCTACTTGGGCGGCTCTGACAGCAGCACATCACGTTTGGACCTTAAATATTCATAATTTACCTCCTGAATTTGTTCAAATACATCGACAGTGCTGTCAAGACCTTACTTTATTAGCATGACATTTCTACTCGCCTCTTTCCATACCGATTAATTACGTGCTACCGTAATACTGAGAATATGCCATGTGCACTGCGTTTCCAGAAATGTGGGGTAAATATCACCATTACTGTCTGACTACAGCAACCCCACAGATGAGATTTCCTACACGTAAGATTATTAACTGCTCCACACGTTTAGAGGGGGACTGTGGAAGAATGCCCAGCGTAGCACTCAGTGGGGGAGTGTGGGTGTGAATGTGCCTAAGGAGATGCCTTCTGATGTTTTCCAGAAGCAAAATTCATAATAATTATTATTGCTTGCGTTACTTTTTGATTCACTGCTGCCTAAATATAATAAACAGTGCCATATTCATTCATGTTCTTGCGTTTATATTGGTCATGACAATGTCTCCTTCAACGTCTCACATCATGAACAAGCGTTAGCCATGCTTCTATCTTGGGCACATTGATTCCTAACGTATACTTATGGCACCAATGTGTGTGACGTTGATCACATGCTGTCTGAGTGTCTGACTGTCTCTAACACCAGGAATACAGCACTGAACAAAATAAACATGCTTTTATTAAGCATATTCTACTTGGGGGGGGGGGGGGGACAGACAAAAATCAAATAAATTTTTTTGATTTATGCTATGAAGTGCTATGAAGAAACATAAAGCAGGGTCAGGGGGACTAAAGCAGAGCGATGCAGGAGTGAGGTATGGCGGGGAAGGCCTCTTAATGAGGTAGTGACTGTGTTTACCTTATCGAAGTCGAGAAGGCCTCTCGGCTGCGGTGACAACCGAGCAGAGCTGAAGGAAAGAGCAAAGAGCCTTCTAAGCAGTGGACACAGCAAGTGTTAGGGCCCTAAGTGGGTCCTGGGGCTGGGGCCAAGGGATGGAAGGTGGGAGAGTGGTAGGACATGAAATCAGGGGACGGTGAGGACAGATCATTACAGTCTTATAAGTCATGGGGGTTTTTTTCTCCCCCTGTGTCAGGGTTCTGAGCTGTGGGGAGACTTGAAAGGACCACTCTGGCTGCTGTACTGAATCCCAACTGTGGGAGGCACAGCTGAACGCAGGGAGACTTGTAAGGACCACTCTGGCTGCTGTACTGAATCCGAACTGTGGGAGGCATAGCTGAACGCAGGGAGACTCTGGTTAGAGGACCACTGTGACACTCCCAGAGGAGAAAGGCCAGTTGGCCTGGACCAAGTTGCCAGTGGTAAGATGGTGAGACATGGGCAGATTCTGGATAGAGTTTCAGTGTGTCCTGTTTGTTTTACACATGAAAAATATGTGTATGGAATACTTATTCAATCATTCAACAAGTAGCTATTGAGTGACTACTCTACGTCAGGCACAATTCTAAGCATTTGGGATACATCAGTAAACAAAACAGAAACCCCTGCCTTGATGGAACTTACATTCTCGTGGATGAGACATTAAAGAATAAATATAGCGATAGGGCTAGAAGAAACTGGGAGTACTGGCCAGGGTGAGGCGTGGTGACTGTAATTATAAATAAGATTGTCAGGAAGGCCTAGTTGACAATGCATCTGATGTCTGGAGGAAGTTAAAGTAAAAAAAAAAAATCCACAAACTAGCAAATGTACGCTCTTTCAGAGTTGGAGATTGAGTTTTAAACATCTTTTAAAGCTCCTCAATGCCTGGCATATAAAAAGTGATCAAGAAGTACTTTTAATAGATCGATACACATTTAAGGCACACTTTTAAGCCACCTGGTAAGACCTAATACTATAGGAATAAAGAGACACCTACATATCAAATATATCTAAAAGAAATGTGGACTAATTTAGTCCATTTACAGAACTAGCTGGGTCAGGGTGTTACATAGGAATTATACTACAGGGAGTATTTAAATGATAAGAAATCCTTTGGTGGTCAGAGGGGAAGGATACTCGGCAATAAAATTCCACAGAAAGGCCTCAGAAGTAGGGAAGTGCGCCTCTGCAGATGTATTAGAATATTTTAACTGTTTTAAACGTGAGGTGACTTCTAGAATTAAACTGGAAGAAAAATTAGGATGTGTATAATTTATTAATCCAAAAGGCTTAAGAAAACTTTGCAGATGGAATAATGGTTAATAATTGAAACAGTCATCATTTTCCTTAACATCAATCTTTTCCTAGGACAAGAACTAACTTTTTTCCATTAGTGAAAAGCGCCACTTCAAATTATTCATGTTTCTTAAAAGATTTTCACTGTTGGCTGAATTTGACCCATTTTTTAAGCTAAACCGCAAACAAAAAAACTAGCACACAGTACATGTGGTATACAGGTAAACTACTGAGCAGCTGAAGACGGCTGTACCGTAAGAACTTTGGCTCCACGTTAGGTAGCAAACGCTGAACCATGTGACAAGTATCTGCTCTCATTAAAAAGAGATTAGGATCATAATCAGTAATGCTGGACCTACATCACGGGATGGCACCTAACTCTAATCTGGACATTTATTCTAGCGCTTGTCATGTGCTTTGACTTTTCAGTGGCCATGAAGTTATACTGCATTACTATACATACCATCTTAGCCTCAAGGAGAAAAAAAACAACTGGCAAAATGCTAATCTCTACTACGATATATCTCAGGGCCGTGAGAAGGTCAGCCATTAAAGGAACCAAAATATTTAGCTTCATGGCGCCAGATTCACTGCAGTAGCCTTTTATTTCCTCATTAAGTCTCACACAAGGATTTCTGAAAACTTGCTAATCTATCAGATAGAATAGTAAGCTGCTGCTGACCCTGAAGACGGAGGAAGGTCACAAGCCTGAGAATATGGACAGCCTCCAAAAGCGGAGAAGCCAGCAGGGAAACAGGGGCCGTGGCCTCACAACCACGCAGAACTGAAAACTCCCCCAAACCCGAATGAGCCTGGAAGCAGCAAGAACTCAGGCTGACTGACACGTCGGTTTTGACCTTGTGAGACCTGGGGAGAGAAAACAGCTGAGCTTACACACTTCCCACAGACCAAGGAGACGGTAAACGTGTGATGTTTTAAGCCACTACATTTCTGGTAATCTGTCACAGCAGCAATAGGAATCTTAGGCACCCCCAGCTAGAGATGACTAGACTGAAAGAGAGAGATTAATTAACTTTTCCATGTTCACACAGCTACCACGTAACCGAGCTGCAACTCAGATCCCGGCAGTCTGACCTCAAGAGCACATGGTCTGATCGGTGCGCTCCAACAAAGCTCGCCGTTACTAGCATCACTATTACACAGCACCTAGCACACTGTCTCAGACATGTAAATATTTAAGAAATGTTTCTTGAGTCAACAAATAAACAAGCAAAACTGGTGAGGAGTCGGGGGTGGGAATCTTCATTCATTTACAATCAATTATAGCTTCTTAGGTGCTGGGGAGTATGCGGGGAACAGCATATTAATAAAAGCCTACAAGAGTCTCAGGTCACAGAATGTTTTATACAACATGTAAGAATAAACAAAACACGAACTATATTTCTTTCTAAATATGCATTCACAGAAGAATGGGAAAAATAATCATAAAACGCCAGCTACCCTGGATTAGCCTGAATCTTACCCCCGCATTTCATCCCTCAGGAGTGGAATCGCTTCTTTAGAGTGACGAGAAGTTTATTTGGTATTTTTCCACGTAAAAGGAGAGGTTATATTTTTACAGCTCTCTCGCGACCCTTGCCCTTGACAACATTCTCAGAAGCCTCATGCAAATTTCTCAAATGGCAGGATGATAAAGTGACTAATAAAAATTAATAAATTACAGCCTATTCTTAGAAGCTATTAATGAAATGACAAATCTTATCATTCTGATTAGCTTCTGCAAGATGCAGAGGTGTGTTTATTACCAAATTAGCAATAAACTACACTGACACTCCCACTCCCAGAAGGAACCCACATGTTAAAGCAAAGGCAAAGGGCACAGAAGAACAAAGGGTTAGGTTCACATTTCAGTCCTATAGCCAAAAACTAACTCTCCATGACACCTAAGTAGTAGATCAGCATATCTTTTCTGTGGGCATCCACTGAGGGCTGAATGCCTGTCAGTGGGGACAAAGACATAGATTAAAAATATAACAAGCGGGCTTCCCTCGTGGCGCAGTGGCTGAGATGCAGGGGACACGGGTTCATGCCCCGGTCCGGGAAGATCCCACATGCCGCGGAGCGGCTGGGCCCGTGAGCCATGGTCGCTGAGCCTGCGCGTCCGGAGCCTGTGCTCCGCAACGGGAGAGGTCACAGCGGTGAGAGGCCCACGTACCACAAAAACAAAAACAAAAAAAAACAAACAAACAAAAAGTTGTAATGTATACACATAAACAAGCATGTAAAACATTCTATCTAAATATCAAAACTAAGAGCTCATATCTAGGCTAAATGTTAGACACAAGCATGTAACAGCTGAAGAACCTGTTTATAATGTGGGAATGTCTGTACACAGGAGCATGGGAAAAACTGTCATAGCATATAGGAGGGGGAGCCTCCCACAATGATGCTAATCTTCAACAGTACTGGCAATATCCCAGCCAATAAAACTTGGCTTTCTCCATAAATCTAGTACTATATTAAGCGAGCAAAGTACAGTAAATATGAAGTTTCAGGTCAAATCATACAACTACTGTTCTATCCACCCTCCACTACTGATCCAGCTGACACTTGTGCTCAGCTGTAAGTGGACTGGATTGGTTTAAGTCACAGGACACCAAACCATCAAGCCCAGAGCTATTTAAGACTGTTCTGGATGTCTTCTCCTTCCCCTTAAGTCTTCAAATTGTTTATGGACTCAGTGTAAAACTTAACTATGTCCATGGGCTCAGCAAAGCAGGGGTTCAGGACATAGCTTAACTCAGTTCAGGTAGAGATGCAGGTGTCTAGCAAGCTCATCACTTGGCATCCCTTCAAACTGATATTCTTTACACAAATTTTCAATATTTTATGTGAGTTGATTCCACTGATACAAGTTGTTTTACTTCTTTTTTTAATAACTCATTTGTTGGCAGTTCTCTCTTTCCC
>NW_006775603.1:45636-53006 GCF_000442215.2 Lipotes vexillifer
TCCCTCTTCCAGCTCAATCTAAACAAGACCTCCTCACAAAAGCATTCATGAAAAATGCGAAAACTGCAGAGGATTTCACTCGGTTTGCAATAATTGGTTCCAAAAATCCCCAACAGACATTATCTTCTTGGACTTGGAGCTGCTGGGTCTCTCTTTTTCCTCTTCAAGCCCATAATCTTCATGCTATTACAAAACTCTACTGTCTGTACTATGAGGATAATGAAAATAAAAAAAACACAGACAATAACAGGTATTATCAACAATGTCGAGAAATTAAAACTTCCATTCATTGTTGATGAAAACATAAAATAGTACAACTACTTTGGAAAACTGTTCCTTAAAATGTTAAAGTCACCATTTGACTCAGCAATTCCACTCCTAAGTAGATACCCAAGAGAAATTAATACATATGTCCACACAAGAACTTGTACATAAATGTTCATAGCAGCATTATTCCTGTTAGCCAATGGGTGAAAACAACCCAAATGTCCATCAATGGATGAGTGGATAAATACAATGTAGCATAGTCATACAATGGACTATTACCCAGCCATAAAAGGAATGAAGTACTGATGTATGTTCCAGCATGGATGAACCTTGAAATTTATGCTAAGTGAAAGAAGACAGTCACAAAAGACCGCATATTGTGTGACTCCATTTATAAGAAATGGTCATGATAGGAAAGCTATATAGGTGGAAAGTAGATTAGTGTCTCTCTAGGGCTGGTAGCAGTGGAGGGGGGAAGTGGGGAAGGAATGGGGAGTGCCTACTAATGGCCTTGGAGTTTCTTTTCAGAGTGATAAGACTGTTCAAAAACCAGATAGTAGTGATGACTGTCCTCTATGAATACACAAAAACCACTGAATTGTACACTTTAAAAGGGTCAATCTTATGGTGTATAAATTGTATCTCAATAAATAAGGAAATTCTGTTGGCTCTAAAATCCAGTGTAGCAAAAAGTTAGATGAGAACTTTCAGTTAAAGATGAGTTAAAGATGATTTATCTACTAAATGGGAAGGAAATCCAAAAAAGAAGGGATATACATATATGTATGAGTCACTTCGCTGTACAGCAGAAAGTGACACAGCAGTGTAAAGCAGCTATACTCCAATAAAAATAAAATAAAATAAATAAGCTACAAGGATATATTGTACAGCACAAGGAATATAACCAATATTTTATAATAACTTGATAGAGTATAATCTATAAAAATTTTGAATCACTATGTTGTACACATGAAACTAATATAATTTTGTGAATCAAATATACCTCAATTTTAAAAAGTAGATACTTTAAAAAAAGAAACAAACTGTCAAACTGTTTTCCAAAGTGCTGTACCAGTTTTACACTCATACTAGCAGTGTGTGAGAGCTCTAATTCCTTTATATCATCACTAACACTTGTATGGTCAGTCTTAATTTTAGTCATTCTGATAATGTGTAAGTGGTAGTGCATGGTGGTTTCAATTTGTACTTCCCTAATGACTAATGATGTTGAATAGATTTTCATTTGTTTAAAAAAAAAGTATATATAGTAAGAAGTGAAATGTACTTCCAGAAACATGTACCCATCCACATATAATATTTTTAAACAATCACCTCAATAATAATACATATTAGTCATTTATCATGTACCAAAAAAAAAAAAAATGAGTTTATCTACTTTTCCTCTTAATAACTCACTAAAATGACAAGAATTTAAGGTATAAACCATCAATCAAGGATAAAGAGAACACAGCTGAAAAGACAAGGTAGATGGAAGACTTCAGTGTGTGGGTAAGTTTACATACACACATATTCACACATGTACCTCAAGACCAGTTGTTCTAATGCAGGATAACTTTGCTCAGTCTTGACCTCTCTTCCCAAATTTGCATAATCCCACTCACTACCTAATACTACCTCACAGTGCCAAAGGTCATTAAGAGGAAAATATTTATATGTGTACTCAGCAAACTAGCTATCAAGATCTACAATCTTAGAGATTATAGGGGATTATAAACAAGAATGAGGCTTTTCCTGTCACATGGATCTGGATGGAAGCAGAACCAAACTGGAATATCATCAAAATGTATAAAGTCATGTGTGGAAAGCTGGGTTTCCTGGCACCACATTTCTCATTTATTCCAGGGGAGGGTTCACACATCTGACTGACTGGCAGCTGGGACAGATAAGCAAATGGCAATGCTTTTTGCTCTGAGTTTAGGTCTTTACCCAGAAAAAATGCATAATTTATATATTTGGCATTGCTTACAGAAAACCTAAAAGGCATATACTGAAAATGGAAAGGGCTTAAACTTGGAGTTTAATATAATGATTCTCTTTTTCATAGAAACAAATTTGTGAGGGTTGAATAATTTTGAAAGAAAAGGAACTCAGTAAGAAGGAATGAACCTAGGGATGGAGACATTTCATACGCTTCCTCTGGAGCTCACACTACCAAAGGAGTAATAACTTAAGAACTAGTATTACAAAGCACCGAGCTGATCTCCCTGTGCTATGCGGCTGCTTCCCACTAGCTATCTACCTTATGTTTGGTAGTGTATATATGTCCATGCCTCTCTCTTGCTTTGTCACAGCTTACCCTTCCCCCTCCCCATATCCTCAAGTCCATTCTCTAGTAGGTCTGTGTCTTTATTCCTGTCTTACCCCTAGGTTCTTCATGACATTTTTTTCCTTAAATTCCATATATGTGTTAGCATATGGTATTTGTCTTTCTCTTTCTGACTTCACTCTGTATGACAGACTCTAGGTCTACCCACCTCATCACAAATAGCTCAATTTCATTTCTTTTTATGGCTGAGTAATATTCCATTGTATATATGTGCCACATCTTCTTTATCCATTCATCCAATGATGGACACTTAGGTTGTTTCCATCTCTGGGCTATTGTAAATAGAGCTGCAATGAACATTTTGGTACATGACTCTTTTTGAATTATGGTTTTCTCAGGGTATATGCCCAGTAGTGGGATTGCTGGGTCATATGGTAGTTCTATTTGTAGTTTTTTAAGGAACCTCCATACTGTTCTCCATAGTGGCTGTATAACTGATTCACTTTGTTATAACGCAGAGACTAAGACACCACTGTAAAGCAATTATACTCCAATAAAGATGTAAAAAAAAGAACTAGTATAATAACTAGCCAACATCTGCATATAGTACTTTAAAATTTGCAAGGCAAAACCACTCAGCTAATGTCAAACAATACAAGTGGCGTTATGTTATATATCAATAGAATAGATAAAAGACAGCTTTAACTCAAACTTATCTAGTGAATACCTCACGTAATGAAGAAAACCGGCACAAGCCTCAAGCGCAAGTCAGTGTACGAAGTTAGATTTCTTTACAATTAGGCACTGTACTGATTAAAATGGCATCACTAGGGTGGTTTTCTTAAGAAAAACAGATGCTGTCTAAATTATCCAATGCTCATAAGCTAAAATTCACAGGTACTTAACTCTCACATATTGTTTGAACAGCGGCTATTGTAAAATTCTGTCCCATTTAAAATCAAGTATGCGGGGGGAAGGCAAAGGAGAATGTCCATTTAAAGAGACAAACTGATCACATATTCTTCCCAAGACCCCAACTAAAATGACAGTAAAATGATGTTTAAAAAGTATAAGCGCCCGCAAGCAAAAAAGAACAGCAGAGAAGACAGAAGGGGATGAGATTTCAAAGCCATTTGCAAGTGAAAGCAAGTGACTGAAAACAGACAAGCTGTTTGAAAGCTTCCGCCACCCGGAGCACCCAGGCAAGCGTGCCGACAGGCAGGAGTGCTGAAGTTTAGGCTCTTCATAATGTCAGTGAATTCTTGTATATCTGAGATAGCTAAGGGCTTACAGCAAGGAACACAGCTGAAAATGTAAAGATTAGTGAAAATGTGCTGAGAGCTAACGGGTCCATTAGCTTACTTCCCACCTCCCTCCCACTCCTGCCCTTGAGGAACTCAATGGTTGAAGAGAAAAATATGTCCACACATTGACATTTGTGGGTCCCCAATGAAACAGCTAGATTTCTCTATATCCCCACCATCTAATCTTCCTGAAGTGAGGTACACCAGTAGACAAGCCCACCGGCCCACATTCAAAATGTTATTCCTAAATCACAGCAGCCAAAGATCCTCATATGTTTGAGTAAAGAGATACAAAAAGAAATATAAGGGGGAGAAAACCAAACCAAAAACAAACAAGCACATACCACCAAAAGCCTTATTTGTATCTCAGAAAGAATAAGAATAGAATGCTATAAAACACAGTACTTTGAAACAGAGCATAAATATGTTGGCTATTAAAATTGAAAAGCTAAAATTTAAACAAACAAGGTTGGAAAATAAAGTTGACTAAATTTCACAGAGAACAGAATTAAAAGAAAATTATCAAACCTCTAAAGGCACAATAAAAGATAAGACAGGTACATTTCCAAGACCATAAGACAGTATTTTCCAGGTTGAAGGGATCTGCTAAGTGTCTAACACAATAGACGAGAAGGGAGTGCAGGGAACAGCAGGTCCAGGAAGACTTGTGTGGGAGGCTCAGTGTGACACCTACTACTGGGGGAGAAGAAGCAAAAGGGCCAAAGAGGAATCGCCCCAGAAATAAAGAATTGATAAATTATTTGATGTTTTGAAAAAAATAGGTAATGGTGGATTTGTTGGAGCAATTTGAAAAAAATTGCAGATATGTTTTCATTCACGTAATTTTCTATAAACCTAAGACAAATATTAACATCAGGCAATGCACCTCACACAGGTACACACCCTCACATAGTCCTTAACAAGGTAAAAATTAATTACGAATTCAGCTAAAATTATGATAGAACGATACTGGAGTAAGTAACAATGTAATAGCTAATTCTGCATGTTTCGTATGTGGAGGCAATGAGATAATGTCTGAAAGTGAGAGACCAAGATAAAACATTATGGGCTTCCCTGGGGGCGCAGTGGCTGGGAGTCCGCCTGCCGATGCAGGGGACGCGGGTTCGTGCCCCGGTCCGGGAAGATCCCACATGCCGCGGAGAAACTAAGCCCATGCGCCACAACTACTGAGCCTGCGCTAGAGCCCATGAGCCACAACTACTGAGCCCACGTGCCACAACTACTGAAGCCCGCGCGCCTAGAGCCCCTGCTCTGCAACAAGAGAGGCCACCGCAATGAGAAGCCCGCACCATCAGATGGAAGCACATACCAAAAGAACAGCTGGGTAAGTGAAAACTGATTTGCTCTGGGAAAGAAAATTAAGGGCTGCCAAAGGGTGTGTAGGGGTTTTCTATAAAAATCTTTCAATTTTATTTGATTTTTTAATAAAACCGTATGCATGTATTAGTTTGACAAAAATATTTCTTTAAATAAAGGAAAATATGCCAAAAGCAATAAGATGATGAATTTTATTGAGAGTAATAAAATCACTTAACAATGTGCCTCTTCAGTATTTGATTAATAATGCTACTGACAAACCACCAAACCCAATTATATTATATTAACCACCCATTCCCCCCACCTTCCTGAACACACACACTATGCTCACTGCTAAAATCACGTACCTCTGTTTTCCAAACACCTTTGCTCCTGAAATCCTTTCTTCCTAAAACGAACACCATCTGTGGGAATTCTACCAGCCCTCCAAAGCCCAGTTCAGGTACTAATTCCTTCTTCCATAAAACCTCCTTATCATCTGACTTAGAAATGATTCCTCGCTGTCAACCCCACTTTATTCTGTGTATCCTGGCTCTCTGTGTACATGTTCTAGTTCCCTGCTAAAACTGTAAGCCCACTGTTGGCAGGACAGTATCCTACTTTTCTATGTGATCAATAAAATACCAAACAATGCCTTCACCTCTATTTAATAATTGAAAAATTTCCAATCACTGATTTAATATTTAAAAAGTCCTGTACTATATATAACTATATATAAGCCTGCCATATTTGCAGGCTTATGCTTTCATTAAAATTATATAAAATATTTTTAAAAATAAAAACTGATAACTGGTAGCCATTCCAAAAATATTCCCAAGTGAATTTCTGGAAGATATTGTCCATACTGTGTGATTTACCAGCTCAACCAACAATCAAAAGTTCAAGCAGTTTCAATTAACTTTGGCAAGAATTTTGAAATCTTCATTTAACTCCAAACTGGAACTCGTTTTGTCCCTTTTCCTTCCTCCTCCTTAATCATTAGGCAGGTAGGTGCACTTATTTTTCTGTAATTTTTTTTTAAGAGACAGGGAAGTTAGGATACAGAAAGGATAAAGCAATCAATTTTAAGGTTAAAAGTGGAAAACTTGAGGGAAATCACACTAAATGGTTTGTCTTCGTATAACTAAGAAACCAAGGGGGTGGAAGCGAGGGTTGAGGATAAATTGGGACATAAGCACAGGGAAGGAAGACTGCATTCGAACTATGGATGCCTGTGTCTCATCTCTAGAGATGATGACTTAATTGGCGTAGGATGTAATGATCGCTGGGATTTTTCAAAGCTTCCCAGATAATTCTTCTGGGCTTCCACAGTTGAGAAGCACCAACTTAACATTTATCAAACATATATGACTGACACTGCTTTAAGTGCTTTAATGGATAAACTCAGTATCCACAACAAACTCAGGAGGTAAACACTACTATGAACAAACTACTACAACAGTTTGGGAAACTAAGTGTGGTGGTTTCACAATGTCCACAAAGTCTGACACTTCTTCCTTCAAAAGATGGTGCCTAATTCCTCTCCTCTTGAATATGGGCCAGATTAGGGACTCGCTCCTAATGAATAGAATGTGGGGCAAATGATGCTATTTGACTTCTGGGGCTAGGTCATTGAAAAGATAGCTTCCATCTCTCTTGATGTGCTCACTCTGGGGGAAGCCAGCAACATGTTATGAGAACACTCAAGCAGCCATCAGGAGAGGCCCATAGAGAAAGGAACTGAGGCTTCTCACCAAGAGCCAGCACTCAACTGCCAGCCATGTGAATGGACCACCCTAGAAGCAGATCTCCCAGCCCCAGTCAAGCCTTCAGATAATTGCAGCCCTTTGACAACTCTTGAAAGCAACTCCCTAACAGACTCTGAACCAGTACTGCCTAACTAAACCACACCTGAACTCCTAGCCCACAGAAACTATGACAGAAAATACATATTTAGAGTAGTTTTAAGAAAATTTTTATGTAACAATAGATACCTAATATACTAAGGCACAGAAAGGTTAAGTAGCCTGTCCATACCAATGCAGCGGGCAGTGGGCAAACAGATTTGTAACTAGTCAGAACGGACCCAGAGCCTATGCTCTAAGCCATATGCTATAATTTCTTTCTTCAAAATGAAGGGCTTCCCTGGTGGCGCAGTGGTTGGGAGTCCGCCTGCCGATGCAGGGGACACGGGC
>NW_006775603.1:53261-63183 GCF_000442215.2 Lipotes vexillifer
AAAAAAAAAAAAAAAAAAATGAAGATTATCCTATCTGTACCTCATTAGAGTTGATGCTGGGATCAAAAGAGGTTATATAAATATCTTCTAGGTATTATGCAGTGAGGAGTCACTAGCACCTATTATCACTAAAAGGAATAAATTCTTAAAGAGAATCAATATTAAAATACAAATAAAAATACAGAAAATTATCTATACAAAAAAATGAAAACACACCCCAGTAACATTTTTTTCCACAGCTTATCATTTGTTTTAAACTCATTCCTTACTCCTAGCTCTGCTAGTCATCTTTAAAGATTTCCAAGAGAAAAACATCAATTCTGTAGTCATGATTTCTATTCCAGAGACCACCTAGTTAGCATCCACTGTAGGCATTTTACTAATTAATTTTTAATCATACATATACCAAACTGTGATAAGTTTTAAAAAGTAGTGTTATGGACTGAATTTCGTCCCTACAAAATTCACAGGCTGAAGCCCTAACCCCCAACGTGACTGTATGTAGAGGCAGGGCTTTTACAAAGGTAATTAAGGTTGCGTGAGGTCATATAGCTGAGGCTCTAATCCAAAAGAACTGATGTCCTTACAAGAAGGGGAAGAGGCAGGAGAGCACACACACAGGAAAGGCCATGGGAGGCAGCAGTGAGAAGGCACCACTTGCAAGCTCAGGAGAGCTCCAGAAATTACCCTGGCCAGCACCTTGATGTTGGGCTTCCAGTCTCCAGAACTGTGAGAAAATACATTTCTGTTGGTTAAGTCTCCCAGTCTGTGGTATTCTTTTATGGTGGCCTGAGCTGACTTATATGCACAGTATGATGGAAAAAGCTTGGGCTTCAGAGTGAGGCAGATCCTAGCTCTGCACATTCTAGCTGCTTCCTCTTTGGTAAGTAACTTACCCTCCCCAAACTTCACTTTTCTTATCTATGAAATATTTGTAGGAGTAGCTGTAATGGAGTTTGGAAGGCACACATATGTAAAGTCTCTAGGCAAAATATTGGCACAGAAAAGGTACTTAAGTCATGATGAAAGGTATATAAAATCCCCTTGCTCTCATCAGTTTACAGCTACACTATTGTCCACACATAAGTGATGCTCAGGATTCTAAGTATGAACACGATTAAGTCTACAAAGATGACTATAAAGTTCACATCTTCAGCCTGATACCCCTCTGCCAAGCACTGATGTTCATTTTATTCATTTAAAATGAGCTCCTTGGGCTTCCCTGGTGGCACAGTGGTTGAGAGTCCGCCTGCTGATGCAGGGGACACGGGTTCATGCCCCGGTCCAGGAAGATCCCACATGCCGCGGAGCAGCTGGGCCCGTGAGCCATGGCCGCTGAGCCTGCGCGTCCGGAGCCTGTGCTCCGCAATGGGAGAGCCCGCGACAGCGAGGCCTGTGTACCGTAAAATATAATAAATAAAATAAAATAAAATAAAATGAGCTCCTCATCATGGCCCCATAATCTTCCTTTCTTGACTTCCATTATTGTTATTAATAGACCAATTACCAAGATGCCACATCAGGATCTCTCCTCTTTCTTCAATAACAACAGCTGGATCTCTGAGATAGGAGACAGACAATAAAGTCCCCACAAAGAGATCATCAGATCCTACCAAGCATCTGAGCCTTTGGGCTAAGTCCCAAATTCACCTGAAGGTAGAAAAGGAGCATTAGTCAGTCACAGAAGGTTCCTAGAAAGTTGAAGACTGGGCTTCTTCATTTCAGGACAAAAGATCAAGTCTAACAGACTGAAGCATGTTATAAAATGTTAAGACCCACCCTAGGTACAGATAGAAAAGATTTGAATTACTGAAGACAAAACAACGTTAGTTGTTTTAAGCCTTGTCAAAGCACAGGAGTTGGCAGGGAGCGCTCCCCAGTGCTATGTCAACCTTGCCTCAGAAATTTCCTTCCTAATTTAATTGTTTCCATTCACAGAAGTTTAATAAACGCCCTCCGCTGCTGTGGCCTCCCCAGGTCCCATTTCTGTGGGCTTCACCAAAGTTATGGCCACCAGAGTCAGGCCACCACGCTACTCGTCCCACAGTTTTTCACTCCTTTCTCATGCTCACCCTCTAATTATCAGCTATCATGTTTCTGCTCATGTTTTCTCTCTCTCATATTTCTGTCTCTGGCAACCTTCCTTTAAAATTCCAATACCAGTTTCTGTTTGGGATGATGAGAAAGTTCTGGTAATGGGTAGTGGTGATAGCTGTACAACACTGGGAATGCACTTAATGTCACTGAATCGTACACTTTAAAATGGTTAAAATGATAAATTTTACATTATGCATATTTACCCCAGATTTAAAAAAATATTCCATTGCCCATTACTTATCAGATACAGGTTGTTAGGACCAAGATTTCAGCCAGTATTCTAGATAGTCCCCCTGTACCCAGCATCTCCCCATCCAACCATCTTACACAGCACAGCCTGAAATACTGCTCGCATCATATGACTTCTTTCTTCAAGTATTTACTACTTACAGATAAATATTAGTTCCTTTAGCCTAACGTTCAAGACCCTCTACCACCTAGTCTCAACTTACTTTTAAAATTATATATTTGGCAAATTTCCTTTAGCTATGAACAACTCTGTCAGACATTCCTGTCTTACACTGACCGTGTTTTTACTCACGCCCTTTCCTCACCTAGAAGATTTTCCTCTCCATTGAAATTAATTTTACATACCCCAGTTTTACTTTTTTCACCAAGCATTCTCTGATTACCATAATCCAGACTGGCTTCCTCCTCTCCTTGTGAACACCAGCTGAATGCACTTGCTCATCTGAAGGACTACAGAAGGTGTACAACATACATTCTACCTCCTCAATTAAATAGCACACTCCTCAATGTCAAGAAGTTTAATCTTTTATTACTTGGGACCATCCAGTGTATAAGTAGATGGTATTAAATAAATATTGATGGATTGATCCAACTCAAACAACAACAAGAATATTCCATGATGAGGCAGAAATATTTGTATTTACATTATAGAAGACTTTTCAATAGAGAGCATTCAAATACTGTAAAGGGATTTCTAGTTAATTCTAAATTAAATGAATCCTATCCTAAAATCATTTTATTGCTTGCCATTCATATTTATTCCCCAAACACATCTGAAATTATTCAAATAAAAAATAGATATGTTACTGGCCCACCAAGATAAGGATAAAATATCAGAAGTCATGGAATATAGTCAAACTGAGACAATTATACTGGAAACCTAAATTAAGGAAGGCAAGTTGGTACCATCAGAGATAGGTTTAACATGACAACAGAAAACGATAATCACTGAAGATCCTATAGAGTCTCTCAAAGATGAATTGTCTAAAGCAGGCATCTGACAGAAGCAAAAGGCTCTGGCAGAAATCAACCTTATATAGAACTTTTTGATAACACGTGGTATGCAGATATATTGGTTTGCTAACTAAAAATATATACAGTCTCAGAGCTTTAGACACTAGACAAAGTCTAAAGTTGATAATTATCTAAAGCTGATAATTTTTTATAAAAAGGAAAGAATCTAAATGTCCATACACACAGGGGGCCACTGTTGATCTATAAGATCAAAGGGTGATCTAGAGCATGGGTATGCTCACAGGCGACAGCCATGCTGTCCTTGGTGGCACTTGTGGTTTAGCTTAAATGTCTAAAAATATATTAAGTTGGGGCTCCAGAATTCCATCCTCTAAAGTATGGAAGAGATGAGCTTGAGCTGAAAAATTTTAAGTTATATTCAATTACAAATAGCTTGCTCTTTATACAGGATACAATTCGAAGGCCCACAACATTAAAAAAAAAAAAAAAAAGAAACCTGGCATTGATTTGTGATAGACTATCAAAAAAACTAATCTGGTGTCATAAGGATTGAAATATAAAAATAGTGTAGTCTTTACTAGGGAAACTGTATCAAAAATTTTTTATTATATATTATTGTCTAACAGAAAAGAGATGAGAATATTATAACAGGCCAAGTGTAATATCTGCTTAGTGAGTCTGCAAAGAGCCTTCAACCTCTGGCTTTGGAGTGACCAGTTGCAGTGGGTACCCTCTACTGTGAGAGTACTGTGTGCAGGGTGAACCAGCAGAAGCACAGGAGCCCTACTTGCATATTTTCTACCTGGACTATTAAATAGAGAAGTTTATTTTATAAAGGCTATACTGTCTGGCACCTAAGACATACTTTATTCCCTCTACTTAGCAGCTTACCTAACTTGTAAGTACTTCATTATACTTCCTTTATTGAACTTCTCAGATCTAACCTCAGACGTTTTCAAGCAATGAGAGAATACTACCAATAAAGCAAAAATTAGTTTTTCCGCCCCATTCAGAATTTGTTATTTGTGCACAATCACACAACCCCCAAGGCTGACTAAATAAGCAGTCTTACTTCTATTAGAATGATACCCCTTGCTTTTTCTGATGCATATCAACTTTTTTTAGCCACCAAGAAAACATGTCATGAATGATAATTTACAAAGAAAACTTGAATTATAACACATTACTATAATGTAAAAATTAACCAAAAAAAGAATAAAAGAGTACATTCTCATTATCAAATGAAAGCTATTCTAGGAAATGTGATACACTTTTAAAATTCACAAGTATTCACAAGTAGTAGTGGTACAATAAGATAATATTATGATTATAGGTTATAATAATATATAATTATAGTGTTATAAATTATAAGATATAATATTAAGAGTAACAAAGATTCTTTGTAACACTAAGTATTTTGTATTAGGCACACAATATTGTAAATCTTCAAACTTGCTTTTGTAGCGATTACTTTAAAGTGTAGCTTACTGATAAAAAAAACTTAAAAGCACTGAAGAAAACCATAACAGACAAATAGTTCTGCAATTTTTGCTTTCATATTTTCTTCCTGTTTTTCAATAGAATACAATATGGCCTTCTCACTTACTCATTCTTTAGCATACTACATGTGAATAGTTATACCACTGCTTTAAAGGAATGTGGCTTTAAGTAACATCCTTCTTAATCTGGTATCTAACACTCTTATAAATACATTTTCCCATTTTCACCCTAACTTGGCAAAAACAGGGAAAGAAATGGCTTTTCAAAGCTTAATCATTTTTCTTCCTGTATTTAGGAGGGAGAACTCAATAATGATTATGTCTAAAATTAGTACCTTTAAAAATGAAGATTCTTCATTTAAAACCACTTTATAATACAATCAATGTTATACACCACATTAACAAATTGAATAAAAATCATATGATCGTCTCAATAGATGCAGAAAAACCTTTTGACAAAATTCAACATCCATTTATGATAAAAATTCTCCACAAAGTGGGTATAGAGGAAATGAATCTCAACATAATTAAGACTGTATACAAAAAGCCCATAACTAACATCACCCTCAGTGAAAAGCTGAAAGCATTTCCTCTAAGATCAGGAACAGGACAAGGATGCACACTTTTACAACTTTTATTCAGCACAGTATTGGAAGTCCTAGTCACAGCAATCAGTCAAGAAAAAGAAATAAAAAGAAGCCAAATTGGAAAGGAAGAAGTAAAGCTGTCACTATTTGCAGATGACATGATACTAAAAATCCTAAAGATGCCACCAAAAACTACTAGAGCTCATCAACGAATCTGGTAAACTTTCAGGACACAAAATTAATATACAGAAATCTGTTGCATTTCTGTACATTAACAACAATCAGAAAGAGAAGTTAACAACTTCTCTTTTGATACCAATGCATCAAATATATATATATATATATCTAGGACTAAATCTAACTAAGGAGGTAAAAGACCTGTACTTGGAAAACTGTAAGACACTGATGAAAGAAACTGAAGATGACACAAACATATGAAAAGATATACAGTGTTCATGGATTGGAAGAATTAATATTGTTAAAATGACTATACTACCCAAAGCAATCTAAAGATTCAAAGCAATCCCTATCAAAATACCAATGGGTGTTTTCACAGAACTAGAAGACTTCTAAATTGTGTGGAAACACAAAATATCCTGAATAGCCAAAGCAATCTTGAGAAAGAAGAACAGAGTTGGAGGTATCACACGCCCTGATGTCAGACTATACTACAAAGCTATACTCATCAAAATAGTATGGTACTGGCACAAAAACAGACATATAGATCAATGGAAGAGAATAGAGAGCCCAGAAACAAACCCACACACTTATTATCAATTAATATGACAAAAGAGGCAAGGGGAAAGGACAGTATAATGGGGAAAGGACAGTTTCTTCAAGAAGTGGTGCTGGGAAAACTAGACAGCTATATGTAAAAGAATGAAATGAGACCATTTTCTCACACACACCATATAAAAAATAAACTCAAACTGATTAAAGACCTAATGTAAGATCAAAACCATAAAACTCCTAGAAGAAAGCACAGGCAAAACACGAACATAAATTGCAGCAGTATTGTTTTGATCTGTCTCCTAAAGCAAAGGAAATAAAAGCAAAAATAAACAACTGGGACCTAATTAAACTTAAAAGTTTCAGCACAGCAAAGGAAACCATTGACCAAATGAAAAGACAACCTATTAAATGGGACAAAATATTTGCAAAAGATATGACCAATAAGGGATTAATATCCAAAATATATAAATAGCTCATATAATTCAACATCAAAAAACCAAACCAATTAAAAAATGGCCCAAAGACCTGAACAGACATTTTTCCAAAGACATACACATGGCCAAACTGGCATATGAAAAGATACTCAACATCGCTAATCATTAGAGAAGTGCAAATCAAAACCACAACAAGCTATCACCTCATACCTGTCAGAATGGCCATTATCAAAAAGAACACAAATAACATATGTTGGTGAGGATGTGGAGAAAAGGGAACCCTTGTACAATGTTGGGGGAATGTAAATTAGTGCAGCCACTATGGAAAACAGTATGGAGGGTTCTCAAAAAACTAAAAATAGGACTACCTTATGATCCAACAATTCCACTCCTGGGTATATATCCAAAGAAAATGAAAACACTAATTTGAAAAGATATATGTACCCCAATGTTCACACTGGCATTATTTACAATAGCCAAAATATGGAAGCAAACTAAGTGTCCATCAATAGATGAATGGATTAGAAGATGTGGTATATGTATTTAATATATACACATATACAATGGAATAGTACTCAGCCATAAAATAAGAATGAAATTTTGCCTCGGCAGCAACATGGATGGACCTAAAGGGTATTATGCTTAGTGAAATAAGTCAGACAGAGAAAGACAAATACTGTCTTATCACTTAAATGTGAAATCGAAAATAATAAAACGAATACACATAACAAAACAGAAACGGACTCACAGATATAGAGAACATACTAGTGGTTACCGGTAAGGAAAAGGAAGAGGGAAGGGGCAAGATAGGTTGGGGTAGAGGATTAAGAGGTACAAACTACTATTTATCAAATAAATAAGCTACAAGGATATATTGTACAGCACAGGGAATATAGCCAATATTTTATAATAACTTTAAATGGAGTATAACATATAAACATTTTGAATCACGATGTTGTACACCTGCAACTAATATAATATTGCAAATGAACTATACTGCGGTGAAAAAAAGATGTTTGAGAACATTTAAAAAATCAATTTTAACCTCAGTTATGTAAAACAACTACTGTTTTAGGACTCAGTCTTGCTTATAAGAAAAGGAAAGCCCACCAGTGACTTTTCGGTCTCAAAGGTCACTAACCAAACACAATTTAATTAATTAATATTTCCTACATAGAATTTAATGCCTTAGTCTTAGTATCAATACTTCCACGGCAGTCACTAACTAGTCAGGAAAGAATTTCTTTGGTCCCAAAGCATCAGGGCTTTTCAATGCCAATAGTCTTAGAAATTACATTTAATATAATGGTATTTCATCATCAGTTTAGCATTGTTTTAGGGTAGAAGGTGAAGATCTAGAGTGAAATAGCAAGATGATGGTTATGGAGAGACCACAAATATTTAAAATCCTATTTTAACATTTAGAATTTAAATATTTAATATTTGAAACCTTAGTGTTAGCTGAAAAATAAAATTGTTTTAACTCCTAGAAGGATTCAGTGTACTGACCCTGAAAGAGCTGAATGAACCGAGGCTGCAGTGCCGAGGTGATCACGCCCTCCGGCAGCTCCCTCAGGAAGAGCTTTAACAGGCTGGCCGCTGCGCAGACGTCGCCGTCCCTCCCCAGCTCCACAGGCACCCCACTCTCAAACTTCCACCGAAGCTGTTCCACCACCCTGACGTTGCCATTCACCCGAAAAAGGCCTTCCTGGGTGAGTCCTGGAACAGCAAAGTACATGCACAGAAAATAAGAGGTCTCTCACAAACAGGTACAAACTCTAAAGAACAGCAACGTAAATAAATCTCAGTATAGAATTTTCTGAATAATTATCCAGCACTGGAAGATTTTCACGTCCTATAAAAATGTCTTCTTAGAATAATACATCTTCCCATCTATTACACACCAACTACAAAGATTCTAAATGGTTATAAAAGCTGACGTCTAAAACTAAGGTTAGGACACATACAAACACAGAACACGTACTACTCTATAAAGAAATTTCATTCATATAATTTTCTACAGTGTATAACAGAAGCTTACCCTGGGCTCCGAAAGTGGCTTAGCATTTTGAGAACAACTATTTAAGAAAAAACTAACATGTACGTAAAAAATTTTAACTATATGCGATTACCCCTGTAATAATTTGATAAAGAACTATTACTCCTTTAGTAATTAATAAATTCAAATGATAAGACTCAGAGACTGTAAAGTAGCGCAAGACAAAACCCTTGCCTTTAGCCAATTGATTTGTGATTATTAGTGTTGGCTGGGGTCGGCAGAGAAGGCTTCACGGAGGAGCCACTGGCTCCACTGCATAATCTTTGGCTGAAGCACAGGCAAGACTGGGGGACTGAGGCTGATGTACCGCGAAGCTAATGAAATTTAAGCTTCAGGGCCCCTCATTTATTGGGGCCCTTTCCAATGCCCTGTCCCTAATTCTGTACTCTTAATTTTGTGTTCTTTTTCTTAAAGAGGGCCCCAGAAGGACTAACCATCAGACCCACAAAAACTTGATCTATCCCTGACAAAGAGAAACAAATATATGAACTGAGAAGCAGAAAGGAGAGTATAAAGAGAGGCAGGCAGATGAAAATATGGGGTGTTTAAGTCAAAGAGTGATAGGGTACTAAAATGGAAGAAATGCTAAGTAGAGGGTCATGAATGTCAAGAGCAAGAGTGAAGACTTTATCATTATTTATCATTGGGGCATTAAATGTGTGTGAGTTGGGGGCGGGCAGGGGAGAGACACAACATAATCGTGGTTTAAGGAAGACCTAGCTAGCAAAGAAGCAGAGAATGGAGAAGGCAGACAGCCTGCCTTAGGGGGACTACAGTCAACAGTAAGGCAGGTTATGGTGGGAAGGAAGTGAAAAGGAGAGAATGAAGATCATTTGGTAACTTAGTACAAAAAGAAAATAGGGAAGAGGAAGGGTTGAAACCTAACTTTAAGGTTTGAAAACTAGAAATCCAGGAGAGAGCATTGTAAAGGATAAGGTGAACTGAGGCGGAAGGGTGGCAGCTGCTTTAAGGTAAAGGATAATGATTTCCAGCTCAGTGTGCTGGATTCAAAGAGACAGAGCACCATGAAAGCAGTGAGTCAGACCACGGAGGGATGTTCAAGGTGTAAGAAGCATTCTAAGCAAAGAGTGACCTGGGCTTCCTTGGTGGCGCAGTGGTTGAGAGTCCGCCTGCCGATGCAGGGGACACAGGTTTGTGCCCCGGTCCGCGAAGATCCCACATGCCGCGGAGCGGCTGCGCCCGTGAGCCACGGCCGTTGAGCCTGCGCGTCCGGAGCCTGTGCTCCGCAACAAGAGAGGCCACAACAGTGAGAGGCCCGCGTACCGCGAG
>NW_006775603.1:63261-65156 GCF_000442215.2 Lipotes vexillifer
AAAAAAAAAAAAAAAAAAAAAAAAAGAAAGAAAGAAGAAAAGAGTGTGACCCAAGGACTCAACTCACCGCTCTCCTTTTGAGAGCCTAATGGTGAATTTTAGCAATGACCTAAAGCATTGAGGCCTATTAGATTTACTTAGATGGGAGGTGTTTGTTCTTATCAGCCTTGGCTTCTCTCTTCTCCTAACTGTGTTGCTGTTTGTAAAGGAAAAGGAAGCTAATTTCATTTTTAGTTTATAATTTGATAAAACATCTTATGAGCCCTTTAATTCAACAAACATTTAATAAGTACCTGGCACTATGTTAGGTACTAAAAAAAAAAAAAAAAAATCAACCGTGAGAGAAACTTTAACCACCACAAGGATCCTTACGGAGTCTGTCGTCTGGTAAGATGTTTATGTTCTCCTACATATACACATATTATTTGGTTTATGAAGAACATGAGTATCAAAAATTGACATGAATTTTAGCTCCAATTTTGACAAAAATCTGTGAAACCAGAGATGATATTAAAAATATTTAACAACCAATATGGCCATGGCACCATGTAATCAGAGGAGACACCAGTCAGTTTGTGTGCTAGGCAGCTTCTCAACTGGCCCCAATGATCCCCACCTCTTGGTATCCATATCATGTATAATCCTCTCCCCGCTTGACTGCGGTCTGGACCTAGTGACTTGCTTCTAACCAAGAGAATGTGATTAGGTTCCAAAGTCACTTCTGAGACTGGGTTATAAAAGACTGTGATGCCTACTTTGTTTCCTTGTGTTCTCACTCTCTCTGGCTCTTCTTGCTTTGCTCACTGTGATGAATCAGCTACTATTTTGTGAGCTCCCTTATAAAAAGGTCCACGTGGCAAGGAACTGAGGGCGGTTTCTGGACAACAGCCAATGAGTAACCGAGACCCTCAGGTCAACAGCCCGCAAGGATCTGAATCCTGCCAACAAGCACATGAATGAGCCTGGAAGTGAACCTTTCCCCAGTCACGTCCTGGTATGACTGCAGCCTTAAAGAGTCCCTAAAGACAAAAGACATAACTAAGCTGTGCTCAGATTTCTGAACCACAGAAACTGTGAGACAATAAACACTGCTTTAATCTACTATGTTTTGGAGTCATCCGTTTTGCAGCAAGAGATAACTAATGTGATATGCCATTCCCTTTAATACTGCAGAATATGGGTTACTATCAAGAGACTTCAGTTTAGTCATTTTTAAAGCTTTCAAGTTCTGTTTCCTCTATTCTACAAAGCTTCATCTGTAACCTCAGAGACATATACCGGCATCAAGCACCCAATAAAAGAGAATCCCATTCCTGGTCAAGGCCCAGATCCTGAAGATATAGAACTTTACGACATAGTCCTGTATCTTACCCAGCTCCAGAGCCTCTTTTTGGACCAGCAGATGCCCCTGGATCTGATTTCACAGTGTTTTTCTAGCTTTGACCTGAGGTTCCCTATTCCATTGAGGTTTTTTGACCTTTTCCTCAAATAAATATACTTCCAGTTATTTGAAAATAGCTACCCATCTCCAAGAACTGGCTTTGGTCTTGAAGTTCCTGATCCCCCCCAGAACTTACCAGAGGAAAGAGAAGCTATAAATGGAAGTCATTCAAGTCAGTGCTTCTCGACCATTTTTTCTGCCCTCGTGGCCATTTATTTGCACAGCTCTCTTCCGTCAGGAACATCTCTCACCCAAAGAACTCTTAGGGGCTTCCCTGGTGGCACAGTGGTTGGCAGTCCGCCTGTCGATGCAGGGGACGCGGGCTCGTGCCCCAGTCCGGGAGGATCCCACATGCCGCGGAGCGGCTGGGCCCGTGAGCCATGGCCGCTGAGCCTGCGCGTCCGGAGCCTGCGCTCCGCAGCGGGAGAGGCCACAACAGTGAGAGGCCCGCGTA
>NW_006775603.1:65222-73307 GCF_000442215.2 Lipotes vexillifer
AAAAAAAAAAAAAAAAAAAAAAAAAAAGAACTCTTAGGATACATAGTGATTTTTCAATCCGGAGAAGATTACTTCTGGACACGGCTATATTACACTCTGGCAAAAAGAATCCACATAGCTTTTAAAAGTCCCTTACGAACTTATAATATATACAATACCCATGTGAGGTTTACCAGATTATATAATCTCTAATCTTTCCTACTCTAAATTCTTAGGAAATGATTATAACAGAAACATCAGAGGAAGGAGATGTTTAGAAAGCTTTATGGAGTTACTGCCATACATCTGAGATCCTGTCATATTTGATTTCATGAGATACGGGTTAATCATCACGAAACAGCAACTTATAAGTGGTTTAGTAATACCAAAAAATAATATATAACGCTGACAACTACTTTCTTGTACAACTGAAGTATTTATTTCGAAGTCTGATGAGCACAGCTATGAATGTATGAATACATCAACAGAAATGAAATATGCCAGAATTCAGAATTTTTCTTATTGGCACACTGGCCCTGCAAGTCATGTGACAATATGTAAGCATATTCTGACATCTAGTGGTAAGTGGAGAAACCTACACTATTTAAATATCCCACAGCATCTTAATGGTAAAGTAGAAGGAATCCAGTAACACTGTCATCAAGATTAGTTATTTTAAAATAGTACAAAGATGATATGCCTCAGGCTTCCCTGGTGGCGCAGTGGTTAAGAATCCGCCTGCCAATGCAGCGGGCACGGGTTCAAGCCCTGGTCCGGGAAGGTTCCCACATGCTGTGGAGGAACTAAGCCCGTGCGCCACAACTACTGAGCCTGTGCTCTAGAGCCCACGAGCCACAACTACTGAGCCCATGCGCTACAATACAACTATGGAGCCCACATGCCTAGAGCCCGTGCTCCACGACAAGAGAAGCCACCGCAGTGAGAAGCTCGCACACCGCAATGAAGAGTAGCCCCTGCTCACAACAACTAGAGAAAGCCCACACACAACAACGAAGACCCAACGCAGCCAAAAATAAATAAATAAATAAATTTTCAGAAAAGGTCCTGATTCAGTAGATCTGAGGTACTGCCAATTGCATGGGTATTCTGAAAAGATTCCGCTAGTGACCATTTCACATCCCTGGTTAAGAATGACTGACTGAGCCCACTAAGACATTTAGTTTTGCATAACCTGAACACACCCTATTAAAGTACAGCTAAGGGTATGCCAAGGAGAGGCAGAAGAAAAGCAATCTCTAATTCAAATTTTTCCCAGATTTTCATACATTGATGGTGTGACTATAAAGAACTGGTTTATTTTAACTCCTGGGGTTGATTATAGGTGCACATTATCTTTTGACCCAGCAGTCCACTTCTAAAGGTTAGTCTACAGACACATCACAGTGCTTGATACATGTTAAAGGTCAGTCACTGAATCGTTGTTTGTAGACATCAAAAGGCTGGAAACAATTCAATGCTGATCAGGATGTGACTGGTTAAAGCAGTGACACATACAAACATAAAGTGGAATAGCGTGCAGGGGGAAAAAAGAATTAAATGAGGAAAGCTCTTTATGTAAAATGGAACAGTCTCCAAAATATACTGTAGAGTGATTGTTTTTGGCCGTGCTGTGCAGCATGTGGGATCTTAGTTACCCGACCAGGGATCGAACCCATGTCTCCTAAAGTAGAATTGCAGAGTCTTAACCCCTGGACCGCCAGGGAAGTCCTGAGTGTTTTTTTTTTTTTTTTTTTAAGAGGATTCATAAACAGTGTACACTGTGTGCTATGTTAAAAGAGGGAAAAAATACACATATCTGCTTATATATTCAAATATCTTTGTAAGAACATAGCAAAAAATAGTATAGTAATATTGTTTCTGGGAGGGGAAATGAATGGTCAGGGGACAGGGTTTGGAGGGAGAGACTTTTCACTATATACCCTTCTGAATTTTGAACCACATAAATATATTAATATGCAATACTTTTAAAAAGATTAAAAGTGAAAATGATTTTACATAAGAGTAACCTCAAAAGGCTACTATTCAATCATTGTTGCATAAAAGGTCAGAATACTAATGATGCCAAAACCAAAATATTACTTTAGGTGGTCCCACTTTGGCATCCAAATGAGTAATACTGAAATTTAAGATATTAAATGCATTACCTAGAGATCCGTTTGTAGCTAAGTCAGTAGGATACAGTTTTACTCAATACTGAGTGTGTAAATGAGTCCTGTCAAAGCTCTAACTCAGCAACATCTGGCTTCAGGATCTTCTAGGCCAAGGGCCCATCTTCCTGCCATGCTGCAAATAACACCTTTGTATTTAACCTGTTTAAAGTATCTGAACAAACTCAGAGCTGCTCGCTAAGAATCTCACCCTCCTGCAGCTATCTTCCTCCAAAAACAAGGAGACAACGCCTACGGGTTAAAAATGCAAACCTGGCTCTTCAGTTTTCAGAACAAAATACCATTTTGTCATCTACATACCAAGTAACCTGAAAAAACACCTGTTTTTCAACTAACACAAAACACCTGGCAACCTTCTGAGGTCTGAACTGTCTTGCCACATGGTCCCTGTCACAAGCAGACACATGTTCCTACAGAAGAAAGGCGGTACCATGCCTCTCAGGCATTTCCCATGCAGCCACCTTCTCACCAGGAAGAACGGACTCGGAATCACGGCAAGATTCAGGGGCGGAAGCAAACCGTGCAAAGTACAGAACTTCGTCCAGGTCTCAAGTTTTACGTTTAAAAATGCCCGCAAATGTTATATTCTACTCTGCAGTGAGTCTTGTTTTAGTATAGAAATGTTGTTTCAGCATAGAAAATGAAAATTCCAAGCTCTTCCCCCTGAATACTTTCTTCACAAATCTCTTAAAGTTTATTGATATTTATTATACAGTTTGGAGTTCTCCCACGATACTGCCCTAGTTTGATAAGCCTCATTGTCTCAAATTATCCAGGTTTCTAAGTTCCATTTTAAATAAAATAATTTAAAAAGCTATAAAACATAATAGTTCTCAGCAACTAAGAGAGATATAATTTATCTTTTTATCGTGCAATGTACTGTGGCACTCTGCAATTATTTGACACAATTGATTGTATCATTCCAAAAGTTAATGTCCCCCCCCCAACACCATACTAGGTTATATATCATACTTTTCTTTTTGGTATTCTGAGTTTTAAAGGCAATTAAGGCATTCAGTAAGTTCATGACTGACCTCAAGCTGAAAGAGATACTCAAAAAGTATTCTGTTACATTAAAAATTATTGACTCTCAGTGGGAATTTAATGAATCAAGAGAACTCACTGTTAACATTAAAACAGTGTATTTTAGCACTTAAAACTAGGAATCATTCCAAACTAGAAACCTCAATAATTAAAGTGATTTCTCGATGGTAAGTTGAATTAAATATTTTCAAAAGAATGTTAAGCAGTCATAATGCCCTTAACATCCTTTTATAAGGGCAAAGTGTATTATGCCATAATTCAATATTCTAATTAAGGTGTTTTAGGGACTATTCTAATAATGCATGATGAAGTAATTCACACAAAGCAACAGAATTACAACACAACTGGACTTACCATGCATGGTCAAGTACTCCACTATGCTCCCCACGATAGCTGGAACGCCGTTCTCAGTCAGCCCCTGCTGGTGGAGGTCTTGGAGACTGACTCCAAATAACTTTGTGTAGGTGGAATTGCTCTGCTCGTTTAGTGGCACTGTCACAATCTTTTTCATGTCTTCTTTCAGCCAAACTGCTGCTTTACTTTGCTTAAAATAGCGGAAGAAAAAAGAGCAGTCAGTCATGTTTACCACAGGAGGCTGCACGGTTACTACAGAATCACCTGAATCAAAGGGTAAGAGTTTGGAGGCTGTAGGGTAGTGGTCTTCACTTATTATTCCTTCAGCTCAAACCCAAATCCCTAACATCTCTCATGTGTTGCTCAGTGTTAGGAATGGCGCACACTGATACAACGGTTAAAAGGAGTGAAAAATAATGAGGAACATAAAGCCACAACTTAAGCGTAGCTAAGAGAGGGAACAATACACTGCAGTAACTAAGATATATTACTCCAGTAACCAGGGTGTGACTCACAAGTACCTCGTTAACAGGAAAATAAAACACTTATCAGAACACCGAAACCCCATGCAGATCCTGAAATAGTAAGATGTTACTGAAGACGAAAATTTATCTCAAGGTCATCTTAAGGTAGCTTTAACTTGAAGGATTAGAAAAAAAATATGTATGTGTAGAATGAACATTTCTTTCTGTGATTTGATTATATCTGAATATCTCAGGAATATTTGGGCATATAAAAATCAACTCAATTTTCTTTGAAGTTCAAAATGCTATCATCTCTGAAATAGCAATGTTTCAGGTAATCACAATTTTAAAAATTTCAATAAGACTGTACATATTATAAATAAGAAATGCAATTTACAGTCAATCAGTTCAAGTTATCACCACGCTGAAAACTTCATACAAATTTGTTTCTTCCTTTTAATAGAAAATTTTTCCCCAAGGAAGTATTTTAAAAGATAAATTTTAATATGGTTTAATAAAACTAAATGAGGGATTTTTTTTTTTTTAAAAACAGCATGTGTCCTACATAAATGTATGTATCTGTAACTTTAAACACTGAAAAGATGGCAAAAAGCAAAAATTTTATTTGAGGACAGAGGAAGCAGATTAGGGGAAACACACCCTTTTTGAGAATGAATGCAGCAACTAACCTAAGTGTCAATATTATAAGTGTAGGCTCATGTAGCTGTTACAATCTAAAAGAAGAAACATTATCTCCATTGTAGAGATGAGGAAAGAAAGATCAAAGAGTTAAGAAGTAATTTGGTAAAAGTCATGGAACTGGTAAGAGTTTCATCATACTCTAAGTCCATGCTCCTTTCCTTAATTTAAATTTATTAATGTTAAAGTGCAGTTTGTGTATAACACAAACTGTGATAAATTCTACATGTGATACATGACAATTACACGAAGATAATTCTACAGTTGTGATTTTTAGTAGGTTCCCTGTAGTTTCAATTTGATTTTGAATCTTACAGTCTGTAGGATCAGGCCAACTTTCATGGACATCTCTGCATCTTTGAATAGGTCATATTTGAAAGCCAGATCTCCCTAGTGACAATTCAGCAAATGTATAAAGTTATGGAATAGATTTAGTTATCTATTAATATTATAAATAAGGCATAGTGTTAGCTACTGCAGAGTAGTATGGGCAAGAACTATCATCTCTGTTACCAAGGAAGTTACTTAACTAAGTCAAATCTGTAACCACTACTATTTTTGTGTGTGTAAGTTTAAAAACCTATCAATACCTTTCAAAAGAACACATGGGAAATTTCAGTCAACCAGGTCTATCTGGTGAGTAGGCAGCCAAAAAGTAACCTTTAACAATGAAACTTTGAAAATACTCTCAAATGTTGCATCAGAAAGAGCTGACAATGAGATTAAATCCTACATGTTTTATCTTATTTTCTTACAGACACAATATAGCAGAGTCGTTTAGAGCAGGGGTCCCCAACCCCCGCAGGCCACGGACCATTACCAGCCTGAGGCCCGCTAGGAACCGGGCCATAAAGCAGGAGGTGAGCGAGTGAAGCTTTATCTGCCGCTCCCCATAGCTCGCATCACCTCCTGAACCATCACCCACCCTCCGTCCGCCCCGTGGAAAAACTGTCTTCCATGAAACTGGTCCCCGGTGCCAAAAAGGTTGGGGACCGCTGGTTTAGAGCGTGGACTGTGGAACCAGACTCCATTTCGAATCCCATTCTGATCTCATTAGCTGTGCAACCTTGGACAAGTCACTTACACCCAGTTTCCCCATCTACGAAATGGGGATACCAGGAGTCCCTAGCTCATAGGAATATATAAGGTTGGAAGGAGCTCATATACATAGAAGAATAAGAAGGGTGTCTGGCATATTCAGTAAGTACTGATTGTTATTATAATCATCATGATCATTCTTCCAGGAAATTATTCTCATTTCTGCTCAAAACAACTGAGAGATACTTAACCACTCCTGTATTCAAATGCTTTCATGGACTAAAGATTGCTGTTGAAGAAGGCACCATGGTCTAGGCCCGTGGTTGGTAGACAGTCTGATGACCTAATTATTCTCCGTGTATCTCAATCTCTTAAAATATATATGTATGACTTTTGAAAGATAAACATAAAATCATTTTGCATGTTAGTATCAGAATTTCTCAAGTTTTTATTAGAAATTCAAGGTTTTCTTAGAAATCCTGTCTACCTGTGACATTCTTTCAGCTAATAGCCCTGTTTTATATTCTGTCCTTTACTCAAGTACAGTCACTATGTTGTGTCTCCTACTAATAGCATAAATAAGCAATCTTGGCATTATGGCTCAATATTTTCAAGGATGAGACATGTAGTTAACCTCACACATTTTGAACTGACTGCAAATTAAACTGTTTACTCAGTACAGAGCCATACTACAAAGCAAGTTTATATGTAATTATAGTAATAAAGGAACATCTGGTTATTAATTGGTAATCTAATTTAGGTTAATACTTTTAAAAAGGTAAATATTGTTTTGTTTTGTTTGTTTGTTTTTTTGTGTTTTTTTTTTTTTTTTGCGGTACGCGGGCCTCTCACTGCTGTGGCCTCTCCCGTTGCGGAGCACAGGCTCCGGACGCACAGGCTCAGCGGCCATGGCTCACGGGCCCAGCCACTCCGCGGAATGTGGGATCTTCCCGGACCGGGGCACAAACCCGCGTCACCTGCATCGGCGGGCGGACTCTCAACCACTGCGCCACCAGGGAAGCCCGTAAATATTGTTTAAAGACAACTACAATGAAAAAAAAACAGCTATATTTTTAGAGACATCCAAATCAGTTCTTCACTGATGGGCTTAGAACAAATATTAAAAATATATCCTTTCTGGTAGGTTATAAGAAATATTCTATAGTTCCCTACTCACAGAAGAAATAAAATAACTGAGGTAATAGAAAGCCATTTATGATTAATTCCATTTAAATTGAAATTACTTTCCTTTATACAATGATAACATCACTATCTCTTTATAAATGTCAATATCTGTGGAATTTCAGCTTACCTTCAAACACACATTTTACCTTTCTTGACCTAATATAAGCTGAAAAAGAAAGTTACTAATTGAGGTATTCTAAGTCAAACTTAACTGTTTAAACCTTTGTTTGCATACAATGCCATACATCACTTGAGTTTGGAAACTGGACTCGTGTGTGTATGTGTGTGTGTGTGTGTGTGTGTGTGTGTGTGTAAAAGTAATATAGGTTCCCACATTAAAAAAGACAGACAGGGAACCTTGGGGTTTACTGCTAGAACAATCTGTAGGGGTTAGTGCTTATAATATCACCTTAGGAATAAGGAAACCAGGACCCCAAAACTTGTGGTGAACTCAGAGACAAAGGGTTGAGCCTAGAGCCCATGTCACCTGAATTTTATGTCAATATTCATTTTTATAATTGCATGCTGGGACCTTGTTTTTCTTTATTTATTTGTGATAAAAAATAGTTAAGATAGCTCACAAAATGCATGCACCAGGAGAGTAGTGAATATTTGTTGATGTGGGGACCACTTAGTCTTCACTTCCCCTTTTTTCTAGTGACAAATCCTGACTGCCTTTGGAGGAATGACCGCACCCTCATTGTGAACATCCCTGATGAGGCTGCCACTTACAACCGCTGCCCTGCCTTTAGCAAGAGCTGGGCTCTGGTGCCCTCGCAGGTCAACCAGACCCTTTGCCCTGCCGGCCACTGAAGCTTGAGTGGACTGTCACTGAAGCTTGCGAAAAATGGATGGAGCTAATTTATTCCAGCTGCAGTGCTCTCACAAGATGGTTACATTAACTAACCATTATGTACCTCTTGCCACCTGCATCACTGGAGCTGCCGTGGGCCTTTAGCTGCCCCTTTCTGACACCGGTCCTTCAGCTGCTCCTTCTACATGGTGGGCCACTCTGTAACTTTCCCGTAAAGTTTCTTTGGGCTTAAGTTAGCCAGAACCCATTTCTGTTCTGTACACACACACACACACACACACACACACACACACACACACACACACACACACACACACAC